>NW_027590424.1:0-187771 GCF_964213995.1 Mustelus asterias
CCCTGAGAGAGAGGGGACTGAGAGACACCAGTCAGTGTACTGATATCTCCCTGAGAGAGTGAGAGAGGGGACTGAGAGACACCAGTCAGTGTACAGATATCACCCTGAGAGGGAGAGAGAGGGGGTACTGAGAGACACCAGTCAGGGTACAGATATCACCCTGAGAGAGAGAGAGGGGACTGAGAGACACCAGTCAGTGTACAGATATCTCCCTGAGAGAGAGAGGGGACTGAGAGACACCAGTCAGTGTACAGATATCTCCCTGAGAGAGAGGGGACTGAGAGACACCAGTCAGTGTACAGATATCACCCTGAGAGAGAGAGAGAGGGGACTGAGAGACACCAGTCAGTGTACAGAAATCTCCCTGAGAGAGAGGGGACTGAGAGACACCAGTCAGTGTACAGATATCTCCCAGAGAGAGAGAGAGAGGACTGAGAGACACGAGTCAGTGTACAGATATCTCCCTGAGAGAGAGGGGACTGAGAGACACCAGTCAGTGTACAGATATCTCCCTGAGAGAGAGACAGAGAGAGGGGCCTGAGAGACACCGGTCAGTGTACAGATATCTCCCTGAGAGAGAGAGGGGATGAGACACACCAGTCAGTGTGCAGATATCTCCCTGAGAGAGAGAGAGAGGGGACTGAGAGACACCAGTCAGTGTACAGATATCTCCCTGAGAGAGACAGGACTGAGACACACCAGTCAGTGTGCAGATATCTCCCTGAGAGAGAGAGAGAGGGGGGGGGGGGGGACTGAGAGACACCAGTCAGTGTACAGATGTCTCCCTGAGAGAGGGGGGACTGAGAGACACCAGTCAGTGTACTGATATCCCCCAGAGAGAGAGAGAGGACTGAGAGACACCAGTCAGTGTACTGATATCTCCCTGAGAGAGAGAGAGAGAGAGAGAGAGAGGGACTGAGAGACACCAGTCAGTGTGCAGATATCTCCCTGAGAGAGAGAGAGAGGGACTGAGAGACACCAGTCAGTGCACAGATATCTCCCTGAGAGAGAGAGGGGACTGAGAGACACCAGTCAGTGAACAGATATCTCCCTGAGAGAGAGAGAGGGGACTGAGAGACACCAGTCAGTGCACAGAGATCTCCCTGAGAGAGAGAGAGGGGACTGAGAGACACCAGTCAGTGTACAGATATCTCCCTGAGAGAGAGGACTGAGAGACACCAGTCAGTGTACAGATATCTCCCTGAGAGAGAGAGAGAGGACTGAGAGACACCAGTCAGTGTACAGATATCTCCCAGAGAGAGAGAGAGAGGACTGAGAGACACGAGTCAGTGTACAGATATCTCCCTGAGAGAGAGAGGGGACTGAGAGGCACCAGTCAGTGTACAGATATCTCCCTGAGAGAGAGAGGGGACTGAGAGACACCAGTCAGTGTACAGATATATCCCTGAGAGAGAGCGGGGACTGGGAGACACCAGTCAGTGTACAGATATCCCCCTGAGAGAGAGGGGACTGAGAGACACCAGTCAGTGTACAGATATCACCCTGAGAGAGAGAGAGAGGGGACTGAGAGACACCAGTCAGTGTACAGAAATCTCCCTGAGAGAGAGGGGACTGAGAGACACCAGTCAGTGTACAGATATCTGCCAGAGAGAGAGAGAGAGAGGACTGAGAGACACGAGTCAGTGTACAGATATCTCCCTGAGAGAGAGGGGACTGAGAGACACCAGTCAGTGTACAGATATCTCCCTGAGAGAGAGACAGAGAGAGGGGCCTGAGAGACACCGGTCAGTGTACAGATATCTCCCTGAGAGAGAGGGAGAGGAATGAGAGACACCAGTTAGTGTACAGATATCTCCCTGAGAGAGAGAGGGGATGAGACACACCAGTCAGTGTGCAGATATCTCCCTGAGAGAGAGAGAGAGGGGACTGAGAGACACCAGTCAGTGTACAGATATCTCCCTGAGAGAGACAGGACTGAGACACACCAGTCAGTGTGCAGATATCTCCCTGAGAGAGAGAGAGAGGGGGGGGGGGACTGAGAGACACCAGTCAGTGTACAGATGTCTCCCTGAGAGAGGGGGGACTGAGAGACACCAGTCAGTGTACTGATATCCCCCAGAGAGAGAGAGAGGACTGAGAGACACCAGTCAGTGTACTGATATCTCCCTGAGAGAGAGAGAGAGAGAGAGAGAGAGGGGACTGAGAGACACCAGTCAGTGTGCAGATATCTCCCTGAGAGAGAGAGAGAGGACTGAGAGACACCAGTCAGTGCACAGATATCTCCCTGAGAGAGAGAGGGGACTGAGAGACACCAGTCAGTGAACAGATATCTCCCTGAGAGAGAGAGAGGGGACTGAGAGACACCAGTCAGTGCACAGAGATCTCCCTGAGAGAGAGAGAGGGGACTGAGAGACACCAGTCAGTGTACAGATATCTCCCTGAGAGAGAGGACTGAGAGACACCAGTCAGTGTACAGATATCTCCCTGAGAGAGAGAGAGAGGACTGAGAGACACCAGTCAGTGTACAGATATCTCCCAGAGAGAGAGAGAGAGGACTGAGAGACACGAGTCAGTGTACAGATATCTCCCTGAGAGAGAGAGGGGACTGAGAGGCACCAGTCAGTGTACAGATATCTCCCTGAGAGAGAGAGGGGACTGAGAGACACCAGTCAGTGTACAGATATCTCCCTGAGAGAGAGCGGGGACTGAGAGACACCAGTCAGTGTACAGATATCCCCCTGAGAGAGAGGGGACTGAGAGACACCAGTCAGTGTACAGATATCTCCCTGAGAGAGAGAGGGGACTGAGAGACACCAGTCAGTGTACAGATATCTCCCTGAGAGAGAGAGGGGACTGAGAGACACCAGTCAGTGTTCAGATATCTCCCTGAGAGAGAGAGGGGACTGAGAGACACCAGTCAGTGTACAGATATCACCCTGAGAGAGAGAGAGGGGAATGTGAGAAACCAGTCAGTGCACAGATATCTCCCTGAGAGAGAGAGAAGGGACTGAGAGACACCAGTCAGTGTCCAGATATCTCCGAGAGAGAGGGAGAGGAGTGAGAGACACCAGTTAGTGTACAGATATCTCCCTGAGAGAGAGAGGGACTGAGAGACACCAGTCAGTGTACAGATATCTCCCTGAGAGAGACAGGACTGAGACACACCAGTCAGTGTGCAGATATCTCCCTGAGAGAGACAGGACTGAGACACACCAGTCAGTGTGCAGATATCTCCCTGAGAGAGAGAGAGAGGGGGGGTGGGGGGACTGAGAGACACCAGTCAGTGTACAGATGTCTCCCTGAGAGAGAGAGAGAGGCGACTGAGAGACACCAGTCTGTGAACAGATATCCCCCAGAGAGAGAGAGAACTGAGAGACACCAGTCAGTGTACAGATATCTCCCTGAGAGAGAGAGAGAGGACTGAGAGACACCAGTCAGTGTACAGATATCTCCCTGAGAGAGAGAGAGAGAGAGAGAGAGACTGAGAGACACCAGTCAGTGTACAGATATCCCCCTGAGAGAGAGAGAGAGAGAGAGAGGACTGAGAGACACCAGTCAGTGTACAGATATCTCCCTGAGAGAGAGGGGACTGAGAGACACCAGTCAGTGTACAGATATCACCCTGAGAGAGAGAGAGAGGGGACTGAGAGACACCAGTCAGTGTACAGAAATCTCCCTGAGAGAGAGGGGACTGAGAGACACCAGTCAGTGTACTGATATCTCCCTGAGAGAGTGAGAGAGGGGACTGAGAGACACCAGTCAGTGTACAGATATCACCCTGAGAGGGAGAGAGAGGGGGTACTGAGAGACACCAGTCAGGGTACAGATATCACCCTGAGAGAGAGAGAGGGGACTGAGAGACACCAGTCAGTGTACAGATATCTCCCTGAGAGAGAGAGGGGACTGAGAGACACCAGTCAGTGTACAGATATCTCCCTGAGAGAGAGGGGACTGAGAGACACCAGTCAGTGTACAGATATCACCCTGAGAGAGAGAGAGAGGGGACTGAGAGACACCAGTCAGTGTACAGAAATCTCCCTGAGAGAGAGGGGACTGAGAGACACCAGTCAGTGTACAGATATCTCCCAGAGAGAGAGAGAGAGGACTGAGAGACACGAGTCAGTGTACAGATATCTCCCTGAGAGAGAGGGGACTGAGAGACACCAGTCAGTGTACAGATATCTCCCTGAGAGAGAGACAGAGAGAGGGGCCTGAGAGACACCGGTCAGTGTACAGATATCTCCCTGAGAGAGAGAGGGGATGAGACACACCAGTCAGTGTGCAGATATCTCCCTGAGAGAGAGAGAGAGGGGACTGAGAGACACCAGTCAGTGTACAGATATCTCCCTGAGAGAGACAGGACTGAGACACACCAGTCAGTGTGCAGATATCTCCCTGAGAGAGAGAGAGAGGGGGGGGCGGGGGACTGAGAGACACCAGTCAGTGTACAGATGTCTCCCTGAGAGAGGGGGGACTGAGAGACACCAGTCAGTGTACTGATATCCCCCAGAGAGAGAGAGAGGACTGAGAGACACCAGTCAGTGTACTGATATCTCCCTGAGAGAGAGAGAGAGAGAGAGAGAGAGGGGACTGAGAGACACCAGTCAGTGTGCAGATATCTCCCTGAGAGAGAGAGAGAGGACTGAGAGACACCAGTCAGTGCACAGATATCTCCCTGAGAGAGAGAGGGGACTGAGAGACACCAGTCAGTGAACAGATATCTCCCTGAGAGAGAGAGAGGGGACTGAGAGACACCAGTCAGTGCACAGAGATCTCCCTGAGAGAGAGAGAGGGGACTGAGAGACACCAGTCAGTGTACAGATATCTCCCTGAGAGAGAGGACTGAGAGACACCAGTCAGTGTACAGATATCTCCCTGAGAGAGAGAGAGAGGACTGAGAGACACCAGTCAGTGTACAGATATCTCCCAGAGAGAGAGAGAGAGGACTGAGAGACACGAGTCAGTGTACAGATATCTCCCTGAGAGAGAGAGGGGACTGAGAGGCACCAGTCAGTGTACAGATATCTCCCTGAGAGAGAGAGGGGACTGAGAGACACCAGTCAGTGTACAGATATATCCCTGAGAGAGAGCGGGGACTGGGAGACACCAGTCAGTGTACAGATATCCCCCTGAGAGAGAGGGGACTGAGAGACACCAGTCAGTGTACAGATATCTCCCTGAGAGAGAGAGGGGACTGAGAGACACCAGTCAGTGTACAGATATCTCCCTGAGAGAGAGAGGGGACTGAGAGACACCAGTCAGTGTACAGATATCTCCCTGAGAGAGAGAGGGGACTGAGAGACACCAGTCAGTGTACAGATATCACCCTGAGAGAGAGAGAGGGGAATGTGAGAAACCAGTCAGTGCACAGATATCTCCCTGAGAGAGAGAGAGGGGACTGAGAGACACCAGTCAGTGTACAGATATCTCCGAGAGAGAGGGAGAGGAGTGAGAGACACCAGTTAGTGTACAGATATCTCCCTGAGAGAGAGAGGGACTGAGAGACACCAGTCAGTGTACAGATATCTCCCTGAGAGAGACAGGACTGAGACACACCAGTCAGTGTGCAGATATCTCCCTGAGAGAGACAGGACTGAGACACACCAGTCAGTGTGCAGATATCTCCCTGAGAGAGAGAGAGAGGGGGGGTGGGGGGACTGAGAGACACCAGTCAGTGTACAGATGTCTCCCTGAGAGAGAGAGAGAGGCGACTGAGAGACACCAGTCTGTGAACAGATATCCCCCAGAGAGAGAGAGAACTGAGAGACACCAGTCAGTGTACAGATATCTCCCTGAGAGAGAGAGAGAGAGAGAGGACTGAGAGACACCAGTCAGTGTACAGATATCTCCCTGAGAGAGAGCGGGGTCTGAGAGACACCAGTCAGTGTACAGATATCTCCCTGAGAGAGAGGGGACTGAGAGACACCAGTCAGTGTACAGATATCTCCCTGAGAGAGAGAGAGAGAGAGGACTGAGAGACACCAGTCATTGTACAGATATCTCCCTGAGAGAGAGAGAGAGAGAGAGAGGACTGAGAGACACCAGTCAGTGTACAGATATCTCCCTGAGAGAGAGGGGACTGAGAGACACCAGTCAGTGTACAGATATCACCCTGAGAGAGAGAGAGAGGGGACTGAGAGACACCAGTCAGTGTACAGAAATCTCCCTGAGAGAGAGGGGACTGAGAGACACCAGTCAGTGTACTGATATCTCCCTGAGAGAGTGAGAGAGGGGACTGAGAGACACCAGTCAGTGTACAGATATCACCCTGAGAGGGAGAGAGAGGGGGTACTGAGAGACACCAGTCAGGGTACAGATATCACCCTGAGAGAGAGAGAGGGGACTGAGAGACACCAGTCAGTGTACAGATATCTCCCTGAGAGAGAGAGAGGGGACTGAGAGACACCAGTCAGTGTACAGATATCTCCCTGAGAGAGAGAGAGAGAGGACTGAGAGACACCAGTCAGTGTACAGATATCACCCTGAGAGAGAGAGAGAAAGGACTGAGAGGCACCAGTCAATGTACAGGTATCTCCCTGAGAGAGAAAGAGGGGACTGAGAGACTACAGTCAGTGTACAGATATCTCCCTGAGTGAGAGGGAGAGAGGGGACTGAGAGACTCCAGTCAGTGTACAGATATCTCCCTGAGAGAGAGAGAGGACTGAGAGACACCAGTTAGTGTACAGATATCTCCATGAGAGACGGAGAGGGGACTGAGAGACACCAGTCAGTGTACAGATATCTCCCTGAGAGAGAGAGAGAGGACTGAGAGACACCAGTCAGTGTACAGATCTCTCCCTGAGAGAGAGAGGGGGGGCTGAGAGACACCAGTCAGTGTACAGATATCTCCCTGAGAGAGAGAGGGGACTGAGAGACACCAGTCAGTGTCCAGATATCTCCCTGAGAGAGAGAGGGGGGGGACTGAGAGACACCAGTCAGTCTACAGACATCTCCCTGAGAGAGAGAGAGAGGGGACTGAGAGACACCAGTCAGTGTACAGATATCTCCCTGAGAGAGAGAGGGGGGGACTGAGAGACACCAGTCAGTGTACAGATATCTCCCTGAGAGAGTGAGAGAGGACTGAGAGACACCACTCAGTGTACAGATATCACCCTGAGAGAGAGAGAGAGGGGACTGAGAGACACCAGTCAGTGTACAGACATCTCCCTGAGAGAGAGAGAGGGGACTGAGAGACACCAGTCAGTGTACAGATATCTCCCTGAGAGAGAGAGGGGGGACTGAGAGACACCACTCAGTGTACAGATATCTCCCTGAGAGAGAGAGAGAGGGGACTGAGAGACACCAGTCAGTGTACAGACATATCCCTGAGAGAGAGAGAGGGGACTGAGACACCAGTCAGTGTACAGATATCTCCCTGAGAGAGAGAGGGGGGACTGAGAGACACCAGTCAGTGTACAGATATCTCCCTGAGAGAGAGAGAGAGAGGAATGAGAGACACCAGTCAGTGTACAGATATCTCCGTGAGAGAGAGTGAGGGGGACTGAGAGACACCAGTCAGTGTACAGATATCTCCCTGAGAGAGAGAGGGGGGGACTGAGAGACACCAGTCAGCGTACAGATATCTCCCTGAGAGAGAGAGAGAGGAATGAGAGACACCAGTCGGTGTACAGATATCTCCCTGAGAGAAAGTGAGGGGGACTGAGAGACACCAGTCAGTGTACAGATATCTCCCTGAGAGAGAGAGAGGGGACTGAGAGACACCAGTCAGTGTACAGATATCTCCCTGAGAGAGAGAGGGGGGACTGAGAGACACCAGTCAGTGTACAGATATCTCCCTGAGAGAGAGAGGGGGGGACTGAGAGACACCAGTCAGTGTACTGATATCTCCCTGAGAGAGAGAGGGGGGACTGAGAGACACCAGTCAGTGTACAGATATCTCCCTGAGAGAGAGGGGACTGAGAGACACCAGTCAGTGTACAGATATCTCCCTGAGAGAGAGACAGAGAGAGGGGCCTGAGAGACACCGGTCAGTGTACAGATATCTCCCTGAGAGAGAGGGAGAGGAGTGAGAGACACCAGTTAGTGTACAGATATCTCCGTGAGAGAGAGAGGGGATGAGACACACCAGTCAGTGTGCAGATATCTCCCTGAGAGAGAGAGAGAGGGGACTGAGAGACACCAGTCAGTGTACAGATATCTCCCTGAGAGAGACAGGACTGAGACACACCAGTCAGTGTGCAGATATCTCCCTGAGAGAGAGAGAGAGGGGGGGGGGGGGGGGACTGAGAGACACCAGTCAGTGTACAGATGTCTCCCTGAGAGAGGGGGGACTGAGAGACACCAGTCAGTGTACTGATATCCCCCAGAGAGAGAGAGAGGACTGAGAGACACCAGTCAGTGTACTGATATCTCCCTGAGAGAGAGAGAGAGAGAGAGGGGACTGAGAGACACCAGTCAGTGTGCAGATATCTCCCTGAGAGAGAGAGAGAGGACTGAGAGACAGCAGTCAGTGCACAGATATCTCCCTGAGAGAGAGAGGGGACTGAGAGACACCAGTCAGTGAACAGATATCTCCCTGAGAGAGAGAGAGGGGACTGAGAGACACCAGTCAGTGCACAGATATCTCCCTGAAGGAGAGAGAGGGGACTGAGAGACACCAGTCAGTGTACAGATATCTCCCTGAGAGAGAGGACTGAGAGACACCAGTCAGTGTACAGATATCTCCCTGAGAGAGAGAGAGAGGACTGAGAGACACCAGTCAGTGTACAGATATCTCCCAGAGAGAGAGAGAGAGGACTGAGAGACACGAGTCAGTGTACAGATATCTCCCTGAGAGAGAGAGGGGACTGAGAGGCACCAGTCAGTGTACAGATATCTCCCTGAGAGAGAGAGGGGACTGAGAGACACCAGTCAGTGTACAGATATCTCCCTGAGAGAGAGCGGGGACTGAGAGACACCAGTCAGTGTACAGATATCTCCCTGAGAGAGAGGGGACTGAGAGACACCAGTCAGTGTTCAGATATCTCCCTGAGACAGAGAGGGGACTGAGAGACATCAGTCAGTGTACAGATATCTCCCTGAGAGAGAGAGGGGACTGAGAGACACCAGTCAGTGTACAGAAATCTCCCTGAGAGAGAGAGGGGACTGAGAGACACCAGTCAGTGTCCAGATATCACCCTGAGAGAGAGAGAGGGGAATGTGAGAAACCAGTCAGTGCACAGATATCTCCCTGAGAGAGAGAGAGAGGGGGGGGGGGGGGGACTGAGAGACACCAGTCAGTGTACAGATGTCTCCCTGAGAGAGGGGGGACTGAGAGACACCAGTCAGTGTACTGATATCCCCCAGAGAGAGAGAGAGGACTGAGAGACACCAGTCAGTGTACTGATATCTCCCTGAGAGAGAGAGAGAGAGAGAGAGAGAGAGAGGGGACTGAGAGACACCAGTCAGTGTGCAGATATCTCCCTGAGAGAGAGAGAGAGGACTGAGAGACACCAGTCAGTGCACAGATATCTCCCTGAGAGAGAGAGGGGACTGAGAGACACCAGTCAGTGAACAGATATCTCCCTGAGAGAGAGAGAGGGGACTGAGAGACACCAGTCAGTGCACAGAGATCTCCCTGAGAGAGAGAGAGGGGACTGAGAGACACCAGTCAGTGTACAGATATCTCCCTGAGAGAGAGGACTGAGAGACACCAGTCAGTGTACAGATATCTCCCTGAGAGAGAGAGAGAGGACTGAGAGACACCAGTCAGTGTACAGATATCTCCCAGAGAGAGAGAGAGAGGACTGAGAGACACGAGTCAGTGTACAGATATCTCCCTGAGAGAGAGAGGGGACTGAGAGGCACCAGTCAGTGTACAGATATCTCCCTGAGAGAGAGAGGGGACTGAGAGACACCAGTCAGTGTACAGATATATCCCTGAGAGAGAGCGGGGACTGGGAGACACCAGTCAGTGTACAGATATCCCCCTGAGAGAGAGGGGACTGAGAGACACCAGTCAGTGTACAGATATCTCCCTGAGAGAGAGAGGGGACTGAGAGACACCAGTCAGTGTACAGATATCTCCCTGAGAGAGAGAGGGGACTGAGAGACACCAGTCAGTGTACAGATATCTCCCTGAGAGAGAGAGGGGACTGAGAGACACCAGTCAGTGTACAGATATCACCCTGAGAGAGAGAGAGGGGAATGTGAGAAACCAGTCAGTGCACAGATATCTCCCTGAGAGAGAGAGAGGGGACTGAGTGACACCAGTCAGTGTACAGATATCTCCGAGAGAGAGGGAGAGGAGTGAGAGACACCAGTTAGTGTACAGATATCTCCCTGAGAGAGAGAGGGACTGAGAGACACCAGTCAGTGTACAGATATCTCCCTGAGAGAGACAGGACTGAGACACACCAGTCAGTGTGCAGATATCTCCCTGAGAGAGACAGGACTGAGACACACCAGTCAGTGTGCAGATATCTCCCTGAGAGAGAGAGAGAGGGGGGGTGGGGGGACTGAGAGACACCAGTCAGTGTACAGATGTCTCCCTGAGAGAGAGAGAGAGGCGACTGAGAGACACCAGTCTGTGAACAGATATCCCCCAGAGAGAGAGAGAACTGAGAGACACCAGTCAGTGTACAGATATCTCCCTGAGAGAGAGAGAGAGAGAGAGGACTGAGAGACACCAGTCAGTGTACAGATATCTCCCTGAGAGAGAGCGGGGTCTGAGAGACACCAGTCAGTGTACAGATATCTCCCTGAGAGAGAGGGGACTGAGAGACACCAGTCAGTGTACAGATATCTCCCTGAGAGAGAGAGAGAGAGAGGACTGAGAGACACCAGTCAGTGTACAGATATCTCCCTGAGAGAGAGAGAGAGAGAGAGAGGACTGAGAGACACCAGTCAGTGTACAGATATCTCCCTGAGAGAGAGGGGACTGAGAGACACCAGTCAGTGTACAGATATCACCCTGAGAGAGAGAGAGAGGGGACTGAGAGACACCAGTCAGTGTACAGAAATCTCCCTGAGAGAGAGGGGACTGAGAGACACCAGTCAGTGTACTGATATCTCCCTGAGAGAGTGAGAGAGGGGACTGAGAGACACCAGTCAGTGTACAGATATCACCCTGAGAGGGAGAGAGAGGGGGTACTGAGAGACACCAGTCAGGGTACAGATATCACCCTGAGAGAGAGAGAGGGGACTGAGAGACACCAGTCAGTGTACAGATATCTCCCTGAGAGAGAGAGGGGACTGAGAGACACCAGTCAGTGTACAGATATCTCCCTGAGAGAGAGAGAGAGAGAGAGGACTGAGAGACACCAGTCAGTGTACAGATATCACCCTGAGAGAGAGAGAGAAAGGACTGAGAGGCACCAGTCAATGTACAGGTATCTCCCTGAGAGAGAAAGAGGGGACTGAGAGACTACAGTCAGTGTACAGATATCTCCCTGAGTGAGAGGGAGAGAGGGGACTGAGAGACTCCAGTCAGTGTACAGATATCTCCCTGAGAGAGAGAGAGGACTGAGAGACACCAGTTAGTGTACAGATATCTCCATGAGAGACGGAGAGGGGACTGAGAGACACCAGTCAGTGTACAGATATCTCCCTGAGAGAGAGAGAGAGGGGACTGAGAGACACCAGTCAGTGTACAGACATATCCCTGAGAGAGAGAGAGGGGACTGAGACACCAGTCAGTGTACAGATATCTCCCTGAGAGAGAGAGGGGGGACTGAGAGACACCAGTCAGTGTACAGATATCTCCCTGAGAGAGAGAGAGAGAGGAATGAGAGACACCAGTCAGTGTACAGATATCTCCCTGAGAGAGAGTGAGGGGGACTGAGAGACACCAGTCAGTGTACAGATATCTCCCTGAGAGAGAGAGGGGGGGACTGAGAGACACCAGTCAGCGTACAGATATCTCCCTGAGAGAGAGAGAGAGGAATGAGAGACACCAGTCGGTGTACAGATATCTCCCTGAGAGAAAGTGAGGGGGACTGAGAGACACCAGTCAGTGTACAGATATCTCCCTGAGAGAGAGAGAGGGGACTGAGAGACACCAGTCAGTGTACAGATATCTCCCTGAGAGAGAGAGGGGGGACTGAGAGACACCAGTCAGTGTACAGATATCTCCCTGAGAGAGAGAGGGGGGGACTGAGAGACACCAGTCAGTGTACTGATATCTCCCTGAGAGAGAGAGGGGGGACTGAGAGACACCAGTCAGTGTACAGATATCTCCCTGAGAGAGAGGGGACTGAGAGACACCAGTCAGTGTACAGATATCTCCCTGAGAGAGAGACAGAGAGAGGGGCCTGAGAGACACCGGTCAGTGTACAGATATCTCCCTGAGAGAGAGGGAGAGGAGTGAGAGACACCAGTTAGTGTACAGATATCTCCCTGAGAGAGAGAGGGGATGAGACACACCAGTCAGTGTGCAGATATCTCCCTGAGAGAGAGAGAGAGGGGACTGAGAGACACCAGTCAGTGTACAGATATCTCCCTGAGAGAGACAGGACTGAGACACACCAGTCAGTGTGCAGATATCTCCCTGAGAGAGAGAGAGAGGGGGGGGGGGGGGGGGACTGAGAGACACCAGTCAGTGTACAGATGTCTCCCTGAGAGAGGGGGGACTGAGAGACACCAGTCAGTGTACTGATATCCCCCAGAGAGAGAGAGAGGACTGAGAGACACCAGTCAGTGTACTGATATCACCCTGAGAGAGAGAGAGAGAGAGAGGGGACTGAGAGACACCAGTCAGTGTGCAGATATCTCCCTGAGAGAGAGAGAGAGGACTGAGAGACAGCAGTCAGTGCACAGATATCTCCCTGAGAGAGAGAGGGGACTGAGAGACACCAGTCAGTGAACAGATATCTCCCTGAGAGAGAGAGAGGGGACTGAGAGACACCAGTCAGTGCACAGATATCTCCCTGAAGGAGAGAGAGGGGACTGAGAGACACCAGTCAGTGTACAGATATCTCCCTGAGAGAGAGGACTGAGAGACACCAGTCAGTGTACAGATATCTCCCTGAGAGAGAGAGAGAGGACTGAGAGACACCAGTCAGTGTACAGATATCTCCCAGAGAGAGAGAGAGAGGACTGAGAGACACGAGTCAGTGTACAGATATCTCCCTGAGAGAGAGAGGGGACTGAGAGGCACCAGTCAGTGTACAGATATCTCCCTGAGAGAGAGAGGGGACTGAGAGACACCAGTCAGTGTACAGATATCTCCCTGAGAGAGAGCGGGGACTGAGAGACACCAGTCAGTGTACAGATATCTCCCTGAGAGAGAGGGGACTGAGAGACACCAGTCAGTGTTCAGATATCTCCCTGAGAGAGAGAGGGGACTGAGAGACACCAGTCAGTGTACAGATATCTCCCTGAGAGAGAGAGGGGACTGAGAGACACCAGTCAGTGTACAGAAATCTCCCTGAGAGAGAGAGGGGACTGAGAGACACCAGTCAGTGTCCAGATATCACCCTGAGAGAGAGAGAGGGGAATGTGAGAAACCAGTCAGTGCACAGATATCTCCCTGAGATAGAGAGAGGGGACTGAGAGACACCAGTCAGTGTACAGATATCTCCGAGAGAGAGGGAGAGGAGTGAGAGACACCAGTTAGTGTACAGATATCTCCCTGAGAGAGAGAGAGAGGGACTGAGAGACACCAGTCAGTGTACAGATATGTCCCTGAGAGAGAGAGAGAGGAATGAGAGACACCAGTCAGTGTACAGATATCTCCCTGAGAGAAAGTGAGGGGGACTGAGAGACACCAGTCAGTGTACAGATATCTCCCTGAGAGAGAGAGAGAGGAATGAGAGACACCAGTCAGTGTACAGATATCTCCCTGAGAGAGAGTGAGGGGGACTGAGAGACACCAGTCAGTGTACAGATATCTCCCTGAGAGAGAGAGGGGGGGACTGAGAGACACCAGTCAGCGTACAGATATCTCCCTGAGAGAGAGAGAGAGGAATGAGAGACACCAGTCAGTGTACAGATATCTCCCTGAGAGAAAGTGAGGGGGACTGAGAGACACCAGTCAGTGTACAGATATCTCCCTGAGAGAGAGAGAGGGGACTGAGAGACACCAGTCAGTGTACAGATATCTCCCTGAGAGAGAGAGGGGGGACTGAGAGACACCAGTCAGTGTACAGATATCTCCCTGAGAGAGAGAGGGGGGGACTGAGAGACACCAGTCAGTGTACTGATATCTCCCTGAGAGAGAGAGGGGGGACTGAGAGACACCAGTCAGTGTACAGATATCTCCCTGAGAGAGAGGGGACTGAGAGACACCAGTCAGTGTACAGATATCTCCCTGAGAGAGAGACAGAGAGAGGGGCCTGAGAGACACCGGTCAGTGTACAGATATCTCCCTGAGAGAGAGGGAGAGGAGTGAGAGACACCAGTTAGTGTACAGATATCTCCCTGAGAGAGAGAGGGGATGAGACACACCAGTCAGTGTGCAGATATCTCCCTGAGAGAGAGAGAGAGGGGACTGAGAGACACCAGTCAGTGTACAGATATCTCCCTGAGAGAGACAGGACTGAGACACACCAGTCAGTGTGCAGATATCTCCCTGAGAGAGAGAGAGAGAGGGGGGGTTGGGGGACTGAGAGACACCAGTCAGTGTACAGATGTCTCCCTGAGAGAGAGAGAGAGGCGGCTGAGAGACACCAGTCAGTGTACAGATATCACCCTGAGAGAGAGAGAGGTGACTGAGAGACACCAGTCTGTGTACAGATATCCCCCAGAGAGAGAGAGAACTGAGAGACACCAGTCAGTGTACAGATATCTCCCTGAGAGAGAGAGAGAGAGAGAGAGAGGACTGAGAGACACCAGTCAGTGTACAGATATCTCGCTGAGAGAGAGAGAGGACTGAGAGACACCAGTCTGTGTACAGATATCTCCCTGAGAGAGAGCGGGGTCTGAGAGACACCAGTCAGTGTACAGATATCTCCCTGAGAGAGAGGGGACTGAGAGACACCAGTCAGTGTACAGACATCTCCGTGAGAGAGAGAGAGAGAGAGAGGACTGAGAGACACCAGTCAGTGTACAGATATCTCCCTGAGAGAGAGAGAGAGAGAGAGGACTGAGAGACACCAGTCAGTGTACAGATATCTCCCTGAGAGAGAGAGAGGACTGAGAGACACCAGTCAGTGTACAGATATCCCCCAGAGAGAGAGAGAGGACTGAGAGACACCAGTCAGTGTACAGATATCTCCCTGAGAGAGAGGGGACTGAGAGACACCAGTCAGTGTACAGATATCACCCTGAGAGAGAGAGAGAGAGAGGGGACTGAGAGACACCAGTCAGTGTACAGAAATCTCCCTGAGAGAGAGGGGACTGAGAGACACCAGTCAGTGTACTGATATCTCCCTGAGAGAGTGAGAGAGGGGACTGAGAGACACCAGTCAGTGTACTGATATCTCCCTGAGAGAGTGAGAGAGGGGACTGAGAGACACCAGTCAGTGTACAGATATCACCCTGAGAGGGAGAGAGAGGGGGTACTGAGAGACACCAGTCAGGGTACAGATATCACCCTGAGAGAGAGAGAGGGGACTGAGAGACACCAGTCAGTGTACAGATATCTCCCTGAGAGAGAGAGAGGGGACTGAGAGACACCAGTCAGTGTACAGATATCTCCCTGAGTGAGAGGGAGAGAGGGGACTGAGAGACTCCAGTCAGTGTACAGATATCTCCCTGAGAGAGAGAGAGGACTGAGAGACACCAGTTAGTGTACAGATATCTCCCTGAGAGACGGAGAGGGGACTGAGAGACACCAGTCAGTGTACAGATATCTCCCTGAGAGAGAGAGAGAGGACTGAGAGACACCAGTCAGTGTACAGACCTCTCCCTGAGAGAGAGAGGGGGGGCTGAGAGACACCAGTCAGTGTACAGATATCTCCCTGAGAGAGTGAGAGAGGACTGAGAGACACCAGTCAGTGGACAGATATCTCCCTGAGAGAGAGAGGGGACTGAGAGACACCAGTCAGTGTCCAGATATCTCCCTGAGAGAGAGAGCGGGGGGACTGAGAGACAGCAGTCAGTGTACAGACATCTCCCTGAGAGAGAGAGAGGAGACTGAGAGACACCAGTCAGTGTACAGATATCTCCCTGAGAGAGAGAGGGGGGGACTGAGAGACACCAGTCAGTGTACAGATATCTCCCTGAGAGAGTGAGAGAGGACTGAGAGACACCACTCAGTGTACAGATATCACCCTGAGAGAGAGAGAGAGGGGACTGAGAGACACCAGTCAGTGTACAGACATCTCCCTGAGAGAGAGAGAGGGGACTGAGAGACACCAGTCAGTGTACAGATATCTCCCTGAGACAGA
Source organism: Mustelus asterias (assembly GCF_964213995.1). Lineage (NCBI taxonomy): Eukaryota > Metazoa > Chordata > Chondrichthyes > Carcharhiniformes > Triakidae > Mustelus > Mustelus asterias. The sequence continues at coordinate 16,230 of NW_027590424.1, forward strand.
GAGGGGGGACTGAGAGACACCAGTCAGTGTACAGACATCTCCCTGAGAGAGAGAGAGGGGACTGAGACACCAGTCAGTGTACAGATATCTCCCTGAGAGAGAGAGAGAGGGGGGACTGAGAGACACCAGTCAGTGTACAGATATCTCCCTGAGAGAGAGAGAGAGGAATGAGAGACACCAGTCAGTGTACAGATATCTCCCTGAGAGAGAGTGAGGGGGACTGAGAGACACCAGTCAGTGTACAGATATCTCCCTGAGAGAGAGAGGGGGGGACTGAGAGACACCAGTCAGTGTACAGATATCTCCCTGAGAGAGAGAGAGAGGAATGAGAGACACCAGTCAGTGTACAGATATCTCCCTGAGAGAAAGTGAGGGGGACTGAGAGACACCAGTCAGTGTACAGATATCTCCCTGAGAGAGAGAGAGGGGACTGAGAGACACCAGTCAGTGTACAGATATCTCCCTGAGAGAGAGAGGGGGGACTGAGAGACACCAGTCAGTGTACAGATATCTCCCTGAGAGAGAGAGGGGGGGACTGAGAGACACCAGTCAGTGTACTGATATCTCCCTGAGAGAGAGAGGGGGGACTGAGAGACACCAGTCAGTGTACAGATATCTCCCTGAGAGAGAGGGGACTGAGAGACACCAGTCAGTGTACAGATATCTCCCTGAGAGAGAGACAGAGAGAGGGGCCTGAGAGACACCGGTCAGTGTACAGATATCTCCCTGAGAGAGAGGGAGAGGAGTGAGAGACACCAGTTAGTGTACAGATATCTCCCTGAGAGAGAGAGGGGATGAGACACACCAGTCAGTGTGCAGATATCTCCCTGAGAGAGAGAGAGAGGGGACTGAGAGACACCAGTCAGTGTACAGATATCTCCCTGAGAGAGACAGGACTGAGACACACCAGTCAGTGTGCAGATATCTCCCTGAGAGAGAGAGAGAGGGGGGGCGGGGACTGAGAGACACCAGTCAGTGTACAGATGTCTCCCTGAGAGAGGGGGGACTGAGAGACACCAGTCAGTGTACTGATATCCCCCAGAGAGAGAGAGAGGACTGAGAGACACCAGTCAGTGTACTGATATCTCCCTGAGAGAGAGAGAGAGAGAGAGGGGACTGAGAGACACCAGTCAGTGTGCAGATATCTCCCTGAGAGAGAGAGAGAGGACTGAGAGACACCAGTCAGTGCACAGATATCTCCCTGAGAGAGAGAGGGGACTGAGAGACACCAGTCAGTGAACAGATATCTCCCTGAGAGAGAGAGAGGGGACTGAGAGACACCAGTCAGTGCACAGATATCTCCCTGAAGGAGAGAGAGGGGACTGAGAGACACCAGTCAGTGTACAGATATCTCCCTGAGAGAGAGGACTGAGAGACACCAGTCAGTGTACAGATATCTCCCTGAGAGAGAGAGAGAGGACTGAGAGACACCAGTCAGTGTACAGATATCTCCCAGAGAGAGAGAGAGAGGACTGAGAGACACGAGTCAGTGTACAGATATCTCCCTGAGAGAGAGAGAGGACTGAGAGGCACCAGTCAGTGTACAGATATCTCCCTGAGAGAGAGAGGGGACTGAGAGACACCAGTCAGTGTACAGATATCTCCCTGAGAGAGAGAGGGGAATGAGACACACCAGTCAGTGTACAGATATCTCCCTGAGAGAGAGAGAGAGGGGGGGCGGGGACTGAGAGACACCAGTCAGTGTACAGATGTCTCCCTGAGAGAGGGGGGACTGAGAGACACCAGTCAGTGTACTGATATCCCCCAGAGAGAGAGAGAGGACTGAGAGACACCAGTCAGTGTACTGATATCTCCCTGAGAGAGAGAGAGAGAGAGAGGGGACTGAGAGACACCAGTCAGTGTGCAGATATCTCCCTGAGAGAGAGAGAGAGGACTGAGAGACACCAGTCAGTGCACAGATATCTCCCTGAGAGAGAGAGGGGACTGAGAGACACCAGTCAGTGAACAGATATCTCCCTGAGAGAGAGAGAGGGGACTGAGAGACACCAGTCAGTGCACAGATATCTCCCTGAAGGAGAGAGAGGGGACTGAGAGACACCAGTCAGTGTACAGATATCTCCCTGAGAGAGAGGACTGAGAGACACCAGTCAGTGTACAGATATCTCCCTGAGAGAGAGAGAGAGGACTGAGAGACACCAGTCAGTGTACAGATATCTCCCAGAGAGAGAGAGAGAGGACTGAGAGACACGAGTCAGTGTACAGATATCTCCCTGAGAGAGAGAGGGGACTGAGAGGCACCAGTCAGTGTACAGATATCTCCCTGAGAGAGAGAGGGGACTGAGAGACACCAGTCAGTGTACAGATATCTCCCTGAGAGAGAGCGGGGACTGAGAGACACCAGTCAGTGTACAGATATCTCCCTGAGAGAGAGGGGACTGAGAGACACCAGTCAGTGTACAGATATCTCCCTGAGAGAGAGAGGGGACTGAGAGACACCAGTCAGTGTACAGATATCTCCCTGAGAGAGAGAGAGGGGACTGAGAGACACCAGTCAGTGTACAGAAATCTCCCTGAGAGAGAGAGGGGACTGAGAGACACCAGTCAGTGTACAGATATCACCCTGAGAGAGAGAGAGGGGAATGTGAGAAACCAGTCAGTGCACAGATATCTCCCTGAGAGAGAGAGAGGGGACTGAGAGACACCAGTCAGTGTCCAGATATCTCCGAGAGAGAGGGAGAGGAGTGAGAGACACCAGTTCGTGTACAGATATCTCCCTGAGAGAGAGAGGGGATGAGACACACCAGTCAGTGTGCAGATATCTCCCTGAGAGAGAGAGAGAGGGACTGAGAGACACCAGTCAGTGTACAGATATCTCCCTGAGAGAGACAGGACTGAGACACACCAGTCAGTGTGCAGATATCTCCCTGAGAGAGAGAGAGAGGGGGGGGGGGGGGGGGGACTGAGAGACACCAGTCAGTGTACAGATGTCTCCCTGAGAGAGAGAGAGAGGCGACTGAGAGACACCAGTCAGTGTACAGATATCACCCTGAGAGAGAGAGAGGTGACTGAGAGACACCAGTCTGTGTACAGATATCCCCCAGAGAGAGAGAGAACTGAGAGACACCAGTCAGTGTACAGATATCTCCCTGAGAGAGAGAGAGAGAGAGAGGACTGAGAGACACCAGTCAGTGTACAGATATCTCGCTGAGAGAGAGAGAGGACTGAGAGACACCAGTCAGTGTACAGATATCTCCCTGAGAGAGAGCGGGGTCTGAGAGACACCAGTCAGTGTACAGATATCTCCCTGAGAGAGAGGGGACTGAGAGACACCAGTCAGTGTACAGACATCTCCGTGAGAGAGAGAGAGAGAGAGAGAGAGAGAGGACTGAGAGACACCAGTCAGTGTACAGATATCTCCCTGAGAGAGAGAGAGAGAGAGAGGACTGAGAAACACCAGTCAGTGTACAGATATCTCCCTGAGAGAGAGAGAGGACTGAGAGACACCAGTCAGTGTACAGATATCCCCCAGAGAGAGAGAGAGGACTGAGAGACACCAGTCAGTGTACAGATATCTCCCTGAGAGAGAGGGGACTGAGAGACACCAGTCAGTGTACAGATATCACCCTGAGAGAGAGAGAGAGGGGACTGAGAGACACCAGTCAGTGTACAGAAATCTCCCTGAGAGAGAGGGGACTGAGAGACACCAGTCAGTGTACTGATATCTCCCTGAGAGAGTGAGAGAGGGGACTGAGAGACACCAGTCAGTGTCCAGATATCACCCTGAGAGGGAGAGAGAGGGGGTACTGAGAGACACCAGTCAGGGTACAGATATCACCCTGAGAGAGAGAGAGGGGACTGAGAGACACCAGTCAGTGTACAGATATCTCCCTGAGAGAGAGAGAGGGGACTGAGAGACACCAGTCAGTGTACAGATATCTCCCTGAGAGAGAGAGAGAGAGAGAGAGAGAGGGGACTGAGAGACACCAGTCAGTGTACAGATATCACCCTGAGAGAGAGAGAAAGGACTGAGAGGCACCAGTCAATGTACAGGTATCTCCCTGAGACAGAAAGAGGGGACTGAGAGACTACAGTCAGTGTACAGATATCTCCCTGAGAGACAGGGAGAGAGGGGACTGAGAGACTCCAGTCAGTGTACAGATATCTCCCTGAGAGAGAGAGAGGACTGAGAGACACCAGTCAGTGTACAGATATCTCCCTGAGAGACGGAGAGGGGACTGAGAGACACCAGTCAGTGTACAGATATCTCCCTGAGAGAGAGAGAGAGGACTGAGAGACACCAGTCAGTGTACAGATCTCTCCCTGAGAGAGAGAGGGGGGGCTGAGAGACACCAGTCAGTGTACAGATATCTCCCTGAGAGAGTGAGAGAGGACTGAGAGACACCAGTCAGTGTACAGATATCTCCCTGAGAGAGAGAGGGGACTGAGAGATACCAGTCAGTGTACAGATATCTCCCTGAGAGAGAGAGGGGGGGCACTGAGAGACACCAGTCAGTGTACAGACATCTCCCTGAGAGAGAGAGGGGACTGAGAGACACCACTCAGTGTACAGATATCTCCCTGAGAGAGAGAGGGGGGCACTGAGAGACACCAGTCAGTGTACAGATATCTCCCTGAGAGAGTGAGAGAGGACTGAGAGACACCACTCAGTGTTCAGATATCTCCCTGAGAGAGAGAGCGAGGGGACTGAGAGACACCAGTCAGTGTACAGACATCTCCCTGAGAGAGAGAGAGGGGACTGAGAGACACCAGTCAGTGTACAGATATCTCCCTGAGAGTGAGAGGGGGGACTGAGAGACACCACTCAGTGTACAGATATCTCCCTGAGAGAGAGAGAGAGGGGTCTGAGAGACACCAGTCAGTGTACAGACATCTCCCTGAGAGAGAGAGAGAGGGGACTGAGACACCAGTCAGTGTGCAGATATCTCCCTGAGAGAGAGAGGGGGGACTGAGAGACACCAGTCAGTGTACAGATATCTCCCTGAGAGAGAGAGAGAGAGAGGAATGAGAGACACCAGTCAGTGTACAGATATCTCCCTGAGAGAGAGAGGGGGGGACTGAGAGACACCAGTCAGTGTACAGATATCTCCCTGAGAGAGAGAGAGAGGAATGAGAGACACCAGTCAGTGTACAGATATCTCCCTGAGAGAAAGTGAGGGGGACTGAGAGACACCAGTCAGTGTACAGATATCTCCCTGAGAGAGAGAGAGGGGACTGAGAGACACCAGTCAGTGTACAGATATCTCCCTGAGAGAGAGAGGGGGGACTGAGAGACACCAGTCAGTGTACAGATATCTCCCTGAGAGAGAGAGGGGGGGACTGAGAGACACCAGTCAGTGTACTGATATCTCCCTGAGAGAGAGAGGGGGGACTGAGAGACACCAGTCAGTGTACAGATATCTCCCTGAGAGAGGGGGGGACTGAGAGACACCAGTCAGTGTACTGATATCTCCCTGAGAGAGAGAGGGGACTGAGAGACACCAGTCAGTGTACAGATATCTCCCTGAGAGAGAGAGGGGACTGAGAGACACCAGTCAGTGTACAGATATCTCCCTGAGAGAGAGAGAGGGGACTGAGGGACACCAGTCAGTGTACAGATATCTCACAGAGAGAGAGAGGGGACTGAGAGACACCAGTCAGTGTACAGATATCTCCCTGAGAGAGAGAGAGAGGGGATTGAGAGACACCAGTCAGTGTACAGATCTCTCATGTGATTAACTGAAAAAAATGGAAAATTGTTGTTCGACTTGGGATTTCACACGGAAATCCAATATTTTTGTGTGATGATATTGCCATGGAACTAGTAATCCAGGGACACAGTGTAATGTTATGGGAAGCTGTGTTTTAATCCTACTACAGGTGTCCGAGCAATTTGAATACATTAGAAATGTATGTTTAATAATCTACTCATGACCATAAAATCTTTGTTCATTGTTGTAAAAACTCCTCTGGTTCTCTAATCCCCTTTCGGGAAGGAAATTCTGTCTGTAACAAGTCTGACCTTCTTGTGACTCCAGACTCATTGCCCTCTGAAATGGTCCAGTCAGTTCCTCTTTTAACCCAACCACTCCAAAGTCAATCAAAAATAATTAACCTGGGCGTTGGAAATGATAACTTCCCTGCAAAGTCTTTCTTAAACATCTGGGTCTTGTGCCAAAATTGGGAGTGCTGTCTCACAGACTCGTGTCACAGACTCGTCCAGCAACAGCCTGACATATTCATACTCACAGAATCATAGCTTACAGATAATGTCCCAGACACCACCATCACTAATCCTAGGTATGTCCCTTCCCACCAGCAAGCCCGTTTCAGCAGTTGTTGCCCTACTGTGGGACACAGTCTGGAGGGATTTTCCCAGGCAGTGCTCAACACTAACTCTGGACCCCATGCTCTCGTGGCATCAGGTCAAACTTGGATCAAGAAATTTTCTGCTGATTACAATGTACTATCCACCCCACACCCCTCTCAATGGATGAATCAGTCCTCCTACTCCAGGGATGGCACAGTGGTTAGCACTGCTGCCTCACAGCACCAGGGACCCAGTTTCAATTCTGTCCTTGGGTGACTGTCTGTGTGGAGTTTGCACATTCTCCCTCTGCCTGTGTGGGTTTCCTCCGGGTGCTCCCGTTTCCTCCCACTCCAAAGATGTGTAGGTGGATTGGCCATGCTAAATTGCCCCTTAGTTACCAAAGATGTGCAGGTTAGGGGGATTGGCCATGCTAAATTGTCCCTTAGTTACCAAAGATGTGTAGGTGGATTGGCCATGCTAAATTGTCCTTTAGTGTCCTGGGATGCGTAGGTTAGAGGGATTAGTGGGTAAATATGTAGGGATTTGGGGGTAGGGCCTGGGTGGGATTGTGGTCGGTGCAGACTCGATGGGCCGAATGGCCTCTTTCTGTACTGTAGGGTTTCTATGATTTCTATTATTTGGAGGAGTCACTGAGGGTGGCGAGGATAAAGGATTATTCTGGGTGGGGGACATTTATTTTTTTAAATGACGCCAGAGTGTAACAACTTCTTGCGAGCTGTCCCCAGCATACCCTCTGATTCTATCATTTACTCTCGTTCTTTGCATCTGCACCTGAGCTGTGACTGTAACACTTCACTCTGCACCCTCTCCTTTCCTTCTCCCCTCTGTACTCTATGAACGGTGTGCTTTGTCTGTACAGCGCGCAAGAAACAATACTTTTCACTGTATCCTGATACATGTAATAATAATAAAACAAATCAATTTAATTGTTCATCACCAACAGTGGCTTGTGAGCACCACTACAGACTGATCTGGTCGTGTCCTAAAGGACATTGCTGCTCGGCTGGGTCTGCAGCAGGTGGTGAGGGAACCAACAAGAGGGGAAAACATACTTGACATCATCCTCTCCCACCAACCTGCCAGCCAAAGATGTATCTTCCATGACAGTATCGGAAGAGTGACCAGCACACAGTCCCTGTGGAGAGGAAGTCCCGCCTTCACATTGAGAATAACCTCCATCGTGTTGTGTGGCTCTATCACTGTGCTCAATGGGACAGACTTCAAACTGATCCAGCAACTCGAGACTGCGCATCCATGAGGCGCTGTGGGCCAACAACAGCAGTGGAACTGTACTCCAGCACAATCTGCACCCTCATGGCCTGGCATATCCCCACTCAACCATTACCAACCAGCCAGGGGATCAACCCTGGTTCAATGGAGAGTGCAGGAGGGCATGTCAGGAGCAGCACCAGGCATGAGGTGTCAACCTGCTGAAGCTCCCAAACAGGACTGCTTGCATGCCAACCGGCAAAACAGCAAGTGATAGACAGTGATCCCACAACCAACGGATCAGAACTGAGCTCTACAGTCCTTCCACATCCAGTCGAGAATGGTGGTGGACAATTAAACAGCTCACTGGAGAAGGAGGCTCCACAAATATCCCCATCCTCAATGACAGAGGATATACTATAAGGCTGAAGCATTCACAGCAACCTTCCGCCACAAGTGGCTGATGCGTCCCAGCCTCCAGAGGTCCCCAGCATCACAGATGTCAGTCTTCAGCCAATTTGATTCACTCCACGTGATATCAAGAAACGGCTAAAGGCACTGGATACTGCAATGGGCCATGACAATATTAAAAAGAACATAAGAAATAGGAGCAGGAGTAGGCCATCTAGCCCCTCGAGCCTGCTCTGCCATTCAATAAGATCATGGCTGATCTGATAGTGGGTTCAGTTCCACTTACCCGCCCGCTCCCCATAACCCTTAATTCCCTTAATGGTTAAAAATCTATCTGTGACTTAAACACATTTAACGAGGTCGCCTCGACTGCTTCATTGGGCAGAGAATTCCAAAGATTCACTATCCTCGGAGAAGAGGTTCCTCCTCAACTCTGTTCTGAATTAACTTTCCTGTATTTTGAGGCTATGTCCCCTAGTTCTTGTTTCCATTGTAAGTGGAAATAACCTCGCTGCGTCTACCCTGTCTAGCCTATTCATTATCTTATATGTCTCTATAAGATCTCCCCTCAACCTCCCTCAAGACAGGCTAAAAAGATGTGTATTGTCTCCAGACAAGACAGCCAGTGAAACTCTGCAGGTCCAGGCAACTGTGGGGGTTACAGATAGTGTGACATGAACCCAATATCCCGGTTGAGGCCATCCTCATGTGTGCGGAACTTGGCTATCAGTTTCTGCTCAGTGACTCTGCGCTGTCGTGTGTCGCGAAGGCCGCCTTGGAGAACGCTTACCCGAAGATCAGAGGCCGAATGCCCGTGACCGCTGAAGTGCTCCCCAACAGGAAGAGAACAGTCTTGCCTGGTGATTGTCGAGCGGTGTTCATTCATCCATTGTCGCAGCGTCTGCATAGTTTCCCCAATGTACCATGCCTCGGGACATCCTTTCCTGCAGCGTATCAGGTAGACAACGTTGGCCGAATTGCAAGAGTATGTACCGTGTACCTGGTGGATGGTGTTCTCACGTGAGATGATGGCATCTGTGTCGATGATCCGGCACGTCTTGCAGAGGTTGCTGTGGCAGGGTTGTGTGGTGTCATGGTCACTGTTCTCCTGAAGGCTGGATAGTTTGCTGCGGACAATGGTCTGTTTGAGGTTGTGCGGTTGTTTGAAGGCAAGAAGTGGGGGTGTGGGGATGGCCTTGGCGAGATGTTCGTCTTCATCAATGACATGTTGAAGGCTCCGGAGGAGATGCCGTAGCTTCGCCGCTCTGGGGAAGTACTGGACAACGAAGGGTACTCTGTCCACTGTGTCCCGTGTTTGTCTTCTGAGGAGGTCGGTGCGGTTTTTCGCTGTGGCGTGTTGGAACTGTTGATCAATGAGTCGAGCGCCATGTCCTGTTCTTATGAGGGCGTCTTTCAGCGTCTGGAGGTGTCTGTTGCGATCCTCCTCATCCGAGCAGATCCTGTGTATTCGGAGGGCTTGTCCGTAGGGGATGGCTTCTTTAACGTGTTTAGGGTGGAAGCTGGAGAAGTGGAGCATCGTGAGGTTATCCGTGGGCTTGCGGTACAGTGAGGTGCTGAGGTGACCGTCCTTAATGGAGATGCGTGTGTCCAAGACCTGCAGAGTTTCACTGGCTGTCTTGTCTGGAGACAATACACATCTTTTTAGCCTGTCTTGATGCTCTCTACACTCACGTTGTTTTGTTTCTTAAAGACTTGATTAGTTGTAAGTATTCGCATTCCAACCATTATTCATGTAAATTGAGTTTGTGTCTTTATAAGCTCTGTTTGTGAACAGAATTCCCACTCACCTGAAGAAGGGGCTTAGAGCTCCGAAAGCTTGTGTGGCTTTTGCTACCAAATAAACCTGTTGGACTTTAACCTGGTGTTGTTAAACTTCTCACTGTGTTTACCCCAGTCCAACGCCGGCATCTCCACATCATGTCTCCAGATATGTCAGACTTTTTAGAACACTGAATGTTGCAGCCCCACACGGAGTCAACAGAGTGACCTATTGCAGAGTATCTTCTGTTTTGTTTGCTCGAAACAAGTACCTCATTGTCTCATCATATTGCAGTTGGTCCTCAATACTCGTGTCGTATGGCTCCAAAGCTGAATGATATCGGCTTACCAGGATCTGAATAGCAGAGTTACCAAAAAGTTCCTTTTATCTCGTTTCCAACAGAATAACTCCACGAGTTGGCTGTGATGGAACCACGCTTTAATGCACAGAATGAAAATGCACAGTAACCACAAGCCTGTGGTGAACACGACAGCTCCCAAACACAACTAAAAGGTTAATAGACCCTCTCAGGGTCTTGCTTTATACAGGGCTCAGTATACAATCTCCAGCAGGTTGATCCATTACCAATCTCCAGAGAGCTCTATTCAATCAGTGCGACAGGGAGGTCTATCAGTGATTCCCCAGGCAGATCATGGGGGTTGTCACAAATATAAACTGTTGTTTTTCCCTCACAGTGACATTCTTGTGGGAAATACTGATAAGAGCCAAACAGAAAGCTTTGCCATCTCTATTTTTCCTGTGAAAGTAAATAACATTTTACTGAACATTTTTTCTTCACAGATGTTCAATACTTTCTGGAACGTGAAACTAAGAGAGGACAAAATACAAGAGTTTCAAAACTATATTCAAGATCAGGTACCTAGGTTCTGAATAGGAGACACAAGGTAGAACGTTACAAATGCTCCGAGTGACTTACTAGGGCTGCGTGTTGACGGGGACAGAGCAGAGGGAATGTGGCACAGAATTGAACTCAGTTCTCTATCTGTCCTGGGAGTGTTTGATGGGGGACAGTGTAGAGGGAGCTTTACTCTGTATCTAACCCCGTGCTGTACCTGTCCTGGGAGTGTTTGATGGGGACAGTGCAGAGGGAGCTTTACTCTGTATCTAACCCCGTGCTGTACCTGTCCGGGGAGTGTTTGATGGGGACAGTGTAGAGGGAGCTTTACTCTGTATCTAACCCCGTGCTATACCTGTCCTGAGAGTGTTTGATGGGGGACAGTGTAGAGGGAGCTTTACTCTGTATCTAACCCCGTGCTGTACCTGTCCTGGGAGCGTTTGATGGGGACAGTGTAGAGGGAGCTTTACTCTGTATCTAACCCCGTGCTGTACCTGTCCTGGGAGTGTTTCATGGGGGACAGTGTAGAGGGAGCTTTACTCTGTATCTAACCCCGTGCTGTACCTGTCCTGGGAGTGTTTGATGGGTACAGTGTAGAGGGAGCCTTACTCTGTATCTAACCCCGTGCTCTACCTGTCCTGGGAGTGTTTGTTGGGGACAGTGTAGAGGGAGCTTTACTCTGCATCTGGCCCTGTGCTGTACCTGTCCTGGGAGTGTTTGATGGGGACAGTGCAGAGGGAGCTTTACTCTGTATCTAACCCCGTGATGTGCCTGTCCTGGGAGTGTTTGATGGGGACAGTGTCGAGGGAGCTTTACTCTGTATCTAACCCCGTGCTGTACCTGCCTTAGGAGTGTTTGATGGGGACAGTGCAGAGGGAGCTTTACTCTGTATCTAACCCCGTGCTGTACCTGTCCTGGGAGTGTTTGATGGGGACAGCGTCGAGGGAGCTTTACTCTGTATCTAACCCCGTGCTGTACCTGTCTTAGGAGTGTTTGATGGGGACAGTGCAGAGGGAGCTTTACTCTGTATCTAACCCCGTGCTGTACCTGTCTTAGTAGTGTTTGATGGGGACAGTGCAGAGGGAGCTTTACTCTGTATCTAAGCCCGTGCTGTACCTGTCCTGGGAGTGTTTGATGGGGACAGTGTCGAGGGAGCTTTACTCTGTATCTAACCCCGTGATGTGCCTGTCCTGGGAGTGTTTGATGGGGACAGTGCAGAGGGAGCTTTACTCTGTATCTAACCCCGTGCTGTATCTGACGTGGGAGTGTTTGATGGGGGACAGTGTAGAGGGAGCTTTACTCTGTATCTAACCCCATGCTGTACCTGTCCTGGGAGTGTTTCATGGTGGACAGTGTAGAGGGAGCTTTACTCTGTATCTACCCGTGCTGTACCTGTCCTGGGAGTGGTTGATGGGGGACAGTGTAGAGGAAGCTTTACTCTGTATCTAACCCCGTGATGTGCCTGTCCTGGGAGTGTTTGATGGGGACAGTGTCGAGGGAGCTTTACTCTGTATCTAACCCCGTGCTGTACCTGTCCTGGGAGTGTTTGATGGGGACAGTGTCGAGGGAGCTTTACTCTGTATCTAACCCCGTGCTGTACCTGTCTTAGGAGTGTTTGATGGGGACAGTGTAGAGGGAGCTTTACTCTGTATCTAACGCCGTGCTGTACCTGTCCTGAGAGTGTTTGATGCGGATGTTTTGGGAGGCGAGGGAAGAAGTTGCGGGTCCCCTAGCTGAGATATTTGAATAATCGATAGTCACAGGTGAGGTGCCTGAAGATTGGAGAGTGGCAAATGTTGTGCCTTTGTTTAAAAAGGGCGGCTGGGAAAAGCCTGGGAACTACAGGCCAGTGAGCCTCACATCTGTGGTGAGTAAATTGTTGGAAGGTATTTTGAGAGGCAGGATCTACAGGCATTTATAGACGCACGGACTGATTAGGAAGAGTCAGCATGGCTTTGTGAGTGGAAAATCATGTCTCTCAAATTTGATTGAGTTTTTTGAAGGGGTAACCAAGAAGGTCGATGAGGGCAGTGCAGTTGATGTTGTCTACATGGACTTTAGCAAGGCCATTGACAAGGAACCGCATGGTAGGTTGTTGCATAAGATTAAATTTCATGGGATCCAGGGTGAGGTATCTAAATGGATATAAAATTGGCTTCTTGACAGAAGAGAGGGTGATTGTAGAGAGTTGTCTTTCAAACTGGAGGCCTGTGACCAGCGGTGTGCCTCAGGGATCAGTGCTGGGTCCACTGTTATTTGTCATTTATATTAATGATTTGGATGAGAATATAGGAGGCATGGTTAGTAAGTTTGCAGATGACACCAAGATTGGTGGCATAGTGGACAGTGAAGAAGGTTATCTCCAATTGCAGCGGGATCTTGATCAATTGGGCCAGCGGGCTGACGAATGGCAGATGGAGTTTAATTTGGATAAATGCGAGGTGATGCATTTTGGTAGATTGAACCAGGGCAGGACTTACTCAGTTAATGGTAGGGCGTTGGGGAGAGTTTCATCGGTCAGAACCCCAAGTGGGGCACAGGTTTGTGTGTCCACAAGATGTCCCATCTAAAGAGAAAGAGAAAAGAGACAGAGGCTGAAAGCAGCAAAAAAAGGGCTGCTGTTGGGAGGCTTGCAGTGGAGTGGGCTCAGGTGAAGCCCTGGGGATTGTGAAACTCCATGGAGTTTAATTTAGACAAATGCGAGGTGATGCATTTTGGTAGATTGAACCAGGGCAGGACTTACTCAGTTAATGGTAGGGCGTTGGGGAGAGTTACAGAACAAAGAGATCTCGGGGTACAGGTTCATAGCTCCTTGAAAGTGGAGTCACAGGTGGACAGAGTGGTGAAGAAGGCATTCGGGATGCTTGGTTTCATCGGTCAGAACATTGAATACAGGAGCTGGGACGTCTTGTTGAAGTTGTACAAGACATTGGTAAGGCCACATTTGGATTACTGTGTGCAGTTCTGGTCACCCTATTATAGAAAGGATATTATTAAACTAGAAAGAGTGCCGAAAAGATTTACTAGGATGCTACCGGGACTTGATGGATTGAGTTATAAGGAGAGGCTGGATCGACTGGGACTTTTTTCTCTGGAGCGTAGGGGGCTGAGGGGTGATCTTATAGAGGTCTATAAAATAATGAGGGGCACAGATCAGCTAGATAGTCAATATCTTTTCCCAAAGGTAGGGGAGTCTAAAACTAGAGGGCAGAGGTTTAAGGTGAGAGGGGAGAGATACAAAAGTGTCCAGAGGGGCAATGTTTTCACAGAGGGTGGTGAGTGTCTGGAACAAGCTGCCAGAGGTAGTAGTAGAGGCGGGTACAATTTTATCTTTTAAAAAACATTTCGACAGTTACATGGGTAAGATGGGTATAGAGGGATATGGGCCAAACGCGGGCAATTGGGATTAGCTTCGGGGTTAAAAAAAGGGTGTCATGGACAAGTTGGGCCAAAGGGCCTGTTTCCATGCTGTAAACCCCAATGACTCTATGACTCAATGACCAGAAAACATATAGCTGCACATAGCATTATATCTTCGTACAGAAACCCTAGGGACCCTACAGTGCAGAAGGAGGTCATTCGGCCCATCGAGTCTGCACTGACAACATTTGATTTAATTTGATTTGATTTATTATTGTCACATGTATTGGGATACAGTGAAAAGTATTGTTTCTTGCGCACTATACAGACAAAACATACCTTTCATAGAAAAGGAAAGGAGAGAGTGTAGAATGTAGTGTTACAGTCACAGCTAGGGTGTAGAGAAAGATCAACTTAATGCAAGGTCGGTCCATTCAAAAGTCTGACAGCAGCAGGGAAGAAGCTGTTCTTGAGGCGGTTGGTACGTGACCTCAGACTTTTGTATCTTTTTCCCGAAGGAAGACAGTGGAAGAGAGAATGTCCGGGGTGTGTGGGGGGGGGGGGGGGGTCCTTAATTATGCCGGCTGCTTTTCTCCAAGGCAGCGGGAAGTGTAGACGGAGTCAATGGATGGGAGGCTGGGTTTGCGTGATGGGACTGGGCTATATTCACGAACTTTTGTAGTTCCTTGCAGTCTTGGGCAGAGCAGGAGCCCCAGACCGAGCTGTGATACATCCGGAAAGGATGCTTTCTATGGTGCATCTTGTAAAAGTTGGTGAGAATCGTAGCTGACATGCCGAATTTCCTTAGCCTTCTGAGGAAGTAAAGATGTTGGTGGGGCTTTCTTAACTATAGTGTCGGCATGGGGGGGACCAGGACAGGTTGTTGGTGATCTGGACACCTAGAAACTTGGAGTGACACGGTGGCACAGCAGGTTATCACTGCTGTCTCCCAGCACCAGGGACCCGGGTTCGATTCCTGGCTTGGGTCACTGTCTGTGTGGAGTCTGCACATTCTCCCCGTGTCTGCGTGGGTTTCCTCCGGGTGCTCCGGTTTCCACCCACAGTCCAACGATGTGCTGGTTAGGTTGATTGGCCATGCTAAATCAACCCTAACTTCAAGGGGATCAGCTGGGTAAATGTATGTGTTTACTGGGATAGAGTGGGATTGATGACAGTGCAGGCTCGATGGGCCGAATGGTTTCCTTCTCTACTGTAGGGATTTGATGGGTTCTATGAATCGTGAAGCTCTCGACCATTTCTACTTTGTCCCCGTTGATGTAGACAGGGGCATGTTCTCCTTTACGCTTCCTGAAGTTAATGACAATCTCCTTCATTTTGTTGACATTGAGGGAGAGATTATTGTTGCCGCACCAGTTCACCAGATTCTCTATCTCATTCCTCTACTCTGTCTCACGCAAGCAATATTCCCGTCGCCCCTCTATATTCACACTGCTAATCCCCCCAACACCAAGGGACAATTTAGCACGGCCAATCCTCGTAACCTGCACATCTTTGGACTCTGAGGGGCAATTTAGCATGGCCAATCCACTTAACCCGCACATCTTTGGACACTAGGGGCAATTAAACAAAGCCGATCCACCTCACCTGCACATCTTTTGATACTAAGGGGCAATTTAGCATGGCCAATCCTCCCAACCTGCACATCTTTGGACTGTGGGAGGAAACCGGAGTACCCGGAGGAAACCCACGCAGACACGGGGAGAACGTGCAAACTCCACACAGGCAGTGACCCGAGCCGCGAATCGAACAGGGGTCCCTGGTGCTGTGAGGCAGCGGTGCTAACCACTGTGCTACCGTGCGAGGTACAAAGTTCCCAGGTAGAAACATTGTCTGCATCTCTCGAAAAACAATTCACGTCTCTGACCATGATCTCATGTATGGCAAGAGTCAAAGAACAAAGAATAAAGAAAATTACAGCACAGGAACAGGCCCTTCGGCCCTCCAAGCCTGCACCGACCATGCTGCCCGACTTAACTAAAACCCCCTACCCTTCCGGGGACCATATCCCAAATCCTTTCTGCTTAACACTGCAATTTCAAATGTCGCCAAGTTCCTCAGCTAATCCCGGAATTCCAAGCTGAGTTTCAAAGTGTGGTCAAATGAGTTCAAGTTAAATGAAAGCAGAGCGCAATTAGTTACATTGGGCAGAAATAGTTTAAAAAGGAAGCCTTTTAACTGGGCAAACGACACAGAGGATCCCACAAGGTGACCCCTGCGGCTTGGCCATTCGTGGATTCAGAGCCACGGGATAATGGAGCAGGTTTTTGCACTGCTTGCTGAACTTACTCTGGGTCACGGCATAAATCAGAGTGTTAGTGCAGCAGCTCAGGAGATGCGGCAGGAAGCCCAGCTCTTCTATGGAGAGGATATAATTATACAAATACCACATTTGGGTATATAATGAAATCGGCTTTAACATTGACCATAACAGGGAGACGTTTGATAATGTTAACCCGCGCTCTTCCAACACTGGTAAAAGTGCGATAAGTCTGATGTGCAACCTGTCTGTTTTTTTTCTTCCCCCTTTCCTCACAGTTAACTTGGTGACGATTGCCAGCCTGTCCCGGGGCAAGTGTGGTCTCTCCAATTGCGTCACTCGCTACCTGGTGGCCATGGCGGTGGCGGACTTTCTGGTCATCTTCTTCGACCTGATATTAAGACACATTCCGATTGTGTTCTACATGGAGTTCTCTTTCTTCCTGTCCATCCCCGTGTGTAATATCCACGCCGTTGTGCTTTCAACATTCTCCCTTCTCCATTAAACGTATATCCCCAAGCAATTGCCATTTCCACCCTGAGAATAAGTATCCGATGATCCACTCTGTCCATGCCTCTCAGAATCTTGTAGACTTCTTTCAGGTCACTCCTCAGCCTTTGTCATTCCAGTGAGAGCCAACTGAGTTTCTCTCTTCGTAGCTAATGCCCTCCAGACCAGGGCAACATCCCTGGTAAATCTTTTCTGTACCCTCTCCACATCCTTCTGGTAGTGTGGCGACCAGAATTGAACACTATATTCCAAGTGCGGCCGAACTAAGGATCTACAAAGGTGCAACATGACTTGCCAATTTTTAAACTCAATGCCCCAGCCAATGAACGCAAGCATGCCGTATGCCTGCTTTACCACCTTGTCTACTTTTGTTGCCACTTTCAGGGAGGTATGGGTCTGTATGCCCAGATCCCTCTGCATGTTATGACTTCCATATAGTCTTGCCATTTACTGTACACTTTCCTACTGCATCAGGTCTTCCAAAATGCATGGCGACACGGTGGCAAAATGGTTAGCACTGCTCCCTCACAGCACCAGGTGCCCATGTTCGATTCCCGGCTCGGGTCACTGTCTGTGTGGAGTCTGCACGTTCTCCCCGTGTCTGCGTGGGTTTCCTCCGTGTGCTCCGGTTTCCTCCCACAGTCTGAAAGATGTGCAGGTTAGGTGGATTGGCCATGCTAAATTGTCCCTTTGTGTCCAAAGATGTGCAGGTTAGGTGGATTGGCAATGCTAAATTGTCCCTTAGTGTCCAAAGATGTGTAGGTTGAGGGATAGGCCATGCTAAATTGTCCCTTAGTGTCCAAAGATGTGCAGGTTAGGGGGATTGGCCATTCTAAATTGGCCCTTAGTGTCCAAAGATGTGCAGGTTAGGGGGATTGGCCATTCTAAATTGGCCCTTAGTGTCCAAAGATGTGCAGGTTAGGGGGATTGGCCCTTCTAAATTGCCCGTTAGTATCCAAAGATGTGCGGGGTAGGTGGATTGGCCATGCTTAATTGCCCCTTAGTAACCAAAGATGTGCAGGTTAGGGGGATTGGCCATTCTACATTGCCCCTTAGTATCCAAAGATGTGCAGGTTAGGGGGATGGGCAATGCTAAATTGCCCCTTAGTGTCGAAAGATGTGCAGGTTTGGTGGATTGGCCATGTTAAATTGCCCCTTATTGTCCAAAGATGTGCGGGTTAGGGGGATTCGCCATGCTAAATTGTCCCTTTGTGTCCAAAGATGTGCAGGGAAGGGGGATTGGCCGTGCTAAATTGCCCCTTAGTGTCCAAAGATGGGCAGGTTAGGTGGATTGGCCATGCTAAATTGTCCCTTTGTGTCAAAAGATGTGTAGGTTAGGTGGATTGGCCATGCTAAATTGTCCCTTTGTGTCAAAAGATGTGTAGGTTAGGGTGGATTGGCCATGCTAAATTGTCCCGTTGTGTCCAAAGATGTGTAGGTTAGGTGGACTGGCCATGCTAAATTGTCCCTTTGTGTCCAAAGATGTGCAGGTTTGGTTGATTGGCCATGCTAAATTGCCCATTAATGTCCAAAGATGTGTGGGTTAGGGGGATTCACCATGCTAAATTGCCCCATACTGTCCAAAGATGTGCAGGTTAGGGGGATGGGCAATGCTAAATTGTCCCTTAGTGTCCAAAGATGTGCAGGTTAGGTGGATTGGCCATGCTAAATTGCCCATTAATGTCCAAAGATGTGTGGGTTAGGGGGATTCACCATGCTAAATTGCCCCATACTGTCCAAAGATGTGCAGGTTAGGGGGATTGGCCGTGCTAAATTGCCCCATACTGTCCAAAGATGTGCAGGTTAGGGGGATGGGCGATGCTAAATTGTCCCTTAGTGTCCAAAGATGTGCAGGTTAGGTGGATTGGCCATGCTAAATTGCCCCTTAGTGTCCAAAGATGTGCAGTTTAGGTGGACTGGCCATGCTAAATTGCCCCTTAGTGTCCAAAGATGTGCAGGTTAGGTGGATTGGCCATGCTAAATTGTCCCTTAGTGTCCAAAGATGTGCGGGTTAGGGGTATTCGCCATGCTAAATTGTCCCTTAGTGTCCAAAGATGTGCAGGTTAGGTGGATTGGCCATGCTAAATTGCCCCTTAGTGTCCAAAGATGTGCAGGTTAGGGGAATGGGCGATGCTAAATTGTCCCTCAGTGTCCAAAGATGTGCAGGTCAGGTGGATTGGCCATGCTAAATTGTCCCTTAGTGTCCAAAGATGTGTAGGTTAGGTGGACTGGCCATGCTAAATTGCCCCTTAGTGTCCAAAGATGTGCAGGTTAGGTGGATTGGCCATGCTAAATTGTCCCTTAGTGTCCAAAGATGTGCGGGTTAGGGGGATTCGCCATGCTAAATTGTCCCTTAGTGTCCAAAGATGTGCAGGTTAGGTGGATTGGCCATGCTAAATTGCCCCTTAGTGTCCAAAGATGGGCAGGTTAGGTGGATTGGCCATGCTAAATTGCCCCTTAGTGTCCAAATATGTGCAGGTTAGGTGGATTGGCCATGCTAAATTGCCCCTTAGTGTCCAAATTTGTGTAGGTTAGGTGGATTGACCATGCTAAATTGCCCCTTAGTGTCCAAAGTTGTGTAGGTTAGGGGGATTGGCCATGCAAAATTGTCCCTTAGTGTCCTAAGAGGTGCAGGTTCGGTGGATTGGCTATGCGAAATTTACCCTCAGTGTCCAAAGATGTGCAGGTTAGGGGGATGGGCAATGCTAAATTGCCCATTAATGTCCAAAGATGTGCAGGCAAGGTGGATTTGCCATGCTAAATTGCCCCTTAGTGTCCAAAGATGTGCAGGTTAGGTGGATTGGCCATGCTAAATTGCCCCTTAGTGTCCAAAGATGTGCAGGTTAGGGGGATTGGCCGTGCTAAATTGCCCCATACTGTCCAAAGATGTGCAGGTTAGGGGGATGGGCCATGCTAAATTGCCCCATACTGTCCAAAGATGTGTAGGTTAGGGGGATGGGCAATGCTAATTTGTCCCTTAGTGTCCAAAGATGTGTGGGTTAGGGGGATTCACCATGCTAAATTGCCCGATACTGTCCAAAGATGTGCAGGTTAGGGGGATGGGCCATGCTAATTTGTCCCTTACTGTCCAAAGATGTGCAGGTTAGGTGGATTGGCCGTGCTAAATTGCCCCTTAGTGTCCAAAGATGTGCAGGTTAGGGGGATGGGCGATGCTAAATTGTCCCTTAGTGTCCAAAGATGTGTAGGTTAGGGGGATTGGCCATGCTAAATTGTCCCTTAGTGTCCAAAGATGTGCAGGTTAGGTGGATTGGCCATGCTAAATTGTCCCTTAGTGTCCAAAGATGTGTAGGTTAGGGGGATTGGCCATGCTAAATTGCCCCTTAGTGTCCAAAGATGTGCGAGTTAGGGGGATTCGCCATGCTAAATTGTCCCTTAGTGTCCAAAGATGTGTAGGTTAGGTGGACTGGCCATGCTATATTGCCCCTTAATGTCCAAAGATGTGCAGGTTAGGTGGATTGGCCACGCTACAGTTTCCCTTAGTGTCCAAAGATGTGCGGGTTAGGGAGATTCGCCATGCTAAATTGTCCCTTAGTGTCCAAAGATGTGCAGGTTAGGTGGATTGGCCATGCTAAATTGCCCCTTAGTGTCCAAAGATGGGCAGGTTAGGTGGATTGGCCATGATAAATTGCCCCTTAGTGTCCAAAGATGTGGAGGTTAGGGGGATTGGCCATTCTAAATTGCCCTTTAGTATCCAAAGATGTGCAGGTTAGGTGGACTGGCCGGGCTAAATTGTCCCTTTGTGTCCAAAGATGTGTAGGTTAGGTGGACTGGCCATGCTAAATTGCCCATTAATGTCCAAAGATGTGCGGGTTAGGTGGATTGGCCATGCTAAATTGCCCCATACTGTCCAAAGATGTGTAGGTTAGGTGGATTGGCCGTGCTTAATTGCCCCTTAGTGTCCAAAGATGTGCAGGTTAGTGGGATGGGCGATGCTAAATTGTCCCTTAATGTCCAAAGATGTGCACGTTAGGGGGATTGGCCATTCCAAATTGCCCCTTAGTATCCAAAGATGTGCAGGTTATGTGGATTGGCCATGCTTAATTGCCCCTTAGTGTCCAAAGATGTGTATGTTCGGTGCATTGGCCATTCCAAATTGCCCCTTAGTATCCAACGATGCGCAGGTTAGGTGGATTGGCCATGCTAAATTGTCCCTTCGTGTCCAAAGATGTGCAGGTTAGGTGGATTGACAATGCTAAATTGTCCCTTAGAGTCCAAAGATGTGTAGGTTGAGGGATAGGCCATGCTAAATTGTCCCTTTGTGTCCAAAGATGTGCAGGTTAGGGGGATTGGCCATTCTCAATTGGCCCTTAGTGTCCAAAGATGTGCAGGTTAGGTGGATTGGCCATGTTAAATTGCCCCTTATTGTCCAAAGATGTGCGGGTTAGGGGGATTCGCCATGCGAAATTGTCCCTTTGTGTCCAAAGATGTGCAGGTTAAGTGGATTGGCCGTGTTAAATTGCCCCTTAGTGTCCAAAGATGGGTAGGTTAGGGGGATGGGCGATGCTAAATTGTCCCTTAGTGTCCAAAGATGTGTAGGTTAGGGGGATTGGCAATGCTAAATTGCCCCTTAGTATCCAAAGATGTGCAGGTTAGGTGGATTGGCCATGCTTAATTGCCCCTTAGTGTCCAAAGATGTGTATGTTCGGGGGATTGGCCATTCCAAATTGCCCCATGGTATCCAACGATGCGCAGGTTAGGTGGATTGTCCATGCTAAATTGTCCCTTCGTGTCCAAAGATGTGCAGGTTAAGTGGATTGACCATGCTAAATTGCCCCTTAGTGTCCAAAGATGTGTAGGTTGAGGGATAGGCCATGCTAAATTGTCCCTTAGTGTCCAAAGATGTACAGGTTAGGGGGATTGGCCATTCTAAATTGGCCCTTAGTGTCCAAAGATGTGCAGGTTAGGGGGATTGGCCATTCTAAATTGCCCGTTAGTATCCAAAGATGTGCGGGTTAGGTGGATTGGCCATGCTAAATTGCCCCTTAGTGTCCAAAGATGTACAGGTTAGGTGGGTTGGCCATGCTAAATTGCCCCTTAGTGTCCAAAGATGTGCAGGTTAGGGGGATTGGCCGTGCTAAATTGCCCCATACTGTCCAAAGATGTGCAGGTTAGGGGGATGGGCCATGCTAAATTGCCCCATACTGTCCAAAGATGTGTAGGTTAGGGGGATGGGCAATGCTAATTTGTCCCTTAGTGTCCAAAGATGTGTGGGTTAGGGGGATTCACCATGCTAAATTGCCCCATACTGTCCAAAGATGTGCAGGTTAGGGGGATGGGCCATGCTAATTTGTCCCTTACTGTCCAAAGATGTGCAGGTTAGGTGGATTGGCCGTGCTAAATTGCCCCTTAGTGTCCAAAGATGTGCAGGTTAGGGGGATGGGCGATGCTAAATTGTCCCTTAGTGTCCAAAGATGTGTAGGTTAGGGGGATTGGCCATGCTAAATTGTCCCTTAGTGTCCAAAGATGTGCAGGTTAGGTGGATTGGCCATGCTAAATTGTCCCTTAGTGTCCAAAGATGTGTAGGTTAGGGGGATTGGCCATGCTAAATTGCCCCTTAGTGTCCAAAGATGTGCGAGTTAGGGGGATTCGCCATGCTAAATTGTCCCTTAGTGTCCAAAGATGTGTAGGGTAGGTGGACTGGCCATGCTATATTGCCCCTTAATGACCAAATATGTGCAGGTTAGGTGGATTGGCCATGCTACAGTTTCCCTTAGTGTCCAAAGATGTGCGGGTTAGGGAGATTCGCCATGCTAAATTGTCCCTTAGTGTCCAAAGATGTGCAGGTTAGGTGGATTGGCCATGCTAAATTGCCCCTTAGTGTCCAAAGATGGGCAGGTTAGGTGGATTGGCCATGCTAAATTGCCCCTTAGTGTCCAAAGATGTGCAGGTTAGGTGGATTGACCATGCGAAATTGCCCCTTAGTGTCCAAAGATGTGGAGGTTAGGGGGATTGGCCATTCTAAATTGCCCTTTAGTATCCAAAGATGTGCAGGTTAGGTGGACTGGCCGGGCTAAATTGTCCCTTTGTGTCCAAAGATGTGTAGGTTAGGTGGACTGGCCATGCTAAATTGCCCATTAATGTCCAAAGATGTGCGGGTTAGGGGGATTCACCATGCTAAATTGCCCCATACTGTCCAAAGATGTGTAGGTTAGGTGGATTGGCCGTGCTAAATTGCCCCTTAGTGTCCAAAGATGTGCAGGTTAGTGGGATGGGCGATGCTAAATTGTCCCTTAATGTACAAAGATGTGCACATCAGGGGGATTGGCCATTCCAAATTGCCCCTTAGTATCCAAAGATGTGCAGGTTATGTGGATTGGCCATGCTTAATTGCCCCTTAGTGTCCAAAGATGTGGATGTTCGGTGCATTGGCCATTCCAAATTGCCCCTTAGTCTCCAACGATGCGCAGGTTAGGTGGATTGGCCATGCTAAATTGTCCCTTCGTGTCCAAAGATGTGCGGGTTAGGTGGATTGGCCATGCTTAATTGCCCCTTAGTGTCCAAAGATGTGCAAGTTAGGGGGATTGGCCATTCTAAATTGCCCCTTAGTATCCAAAGATGTGCAGGTAAGGTGGATTGGCCATGCTTAATTGCCCCTTAGTGTCCAAAGATGTGCAGGTTAGGGGGATGGGCAATGCTAAATTGCCCCTTAGTGTCGAAAGATGTGCAGGTTTGGTGGATTGGCCATGTTAAATTGCCCCTTATTGTCCAAAGATGTGCGGGTTAGGGGGATTCGCCATGCTAAATTGTCCCTGAGTGTCCAAAGATGTGCAGGTTTGGTGGATTGGCCATGCTAAATTGCCCATTAATGTCCAAAGATGTGCGGGTTAGGGGGATTCACCATGCTAAATTGCCCCATACTGTCCAAAGATGTGCAGGTTAGGGGGATGGGCAATGCTAAATTGTCCCTTAGTGTCCAAAGATGTGCAGGTTAGGTGGATTGGCCATGCTAAATTGCCCATTAATGTCCAAAGATGTGTGGGTTAGGGGGATTCACCATGCTAAATTGCCCCATACTGTCCAAAGATGTGCAGGTTAGGGGGATTGGCCGTGCTAAATTGCCCCATACTGTCCAAAGATGTGCAGGTTAGGGGGATGGGCCATGCTAATTTGTCCCTTAGTGTCCAAAGATGTGCAGGTTAGGTGGATTGGCCATGCTAAATTGCCCATTAATGTCCAAAGATGTGTGGGTTAGGGGGATTCACCATGCTAAACTGCCCCATACTGTCCAAAGATGTGCAGGTTAGGGGGATTGGCCGTGCTAAATTGCCCCATACTGTCCAAAGATGTGCAGGTTAGGGGGATGGGCCATGCTAATTTGTCCCTTAGTGTCCAAAGATGTGCAGGTTAGGGGGATTGGCCATGCCAAATTGTCCCTTAGTGTCCAAAGATGTGCAGGTTAGGTGGATTGGCCATGCTAAATTGTCCCTTAGTGTCCAAAGATGTGTAGGTTAGGGGGATTGGCCATGCTAAATTGCCCCTTAGTGTCCAAAGATGTGTAGGTTAGGTGGATTGGCCATGCTATATTGCCCCTTAGTGTACAATGATGTGCAGGTTAGGTGGATTGGCCATGCTAAATTGTCCCTTAGTGTCCAAAGATGTGCGGGTTAGGGGGATTCGCCATGCTAAATTGTCCCTTCGTGTCCAAAGATGTGCAGGTTAGGTGGATTGGCCATGCTAAATTGCCCCTTAGTGTCCAAAGATGTGCAGGTTAGGTGGATTGGCCATGCTAAATTGCCCCTTAGTGTCCAAAGATGTGTAGGTTAGGGAGATTGGCCATTCTAAATTGCCCTTTAGTATCCAAAGATGTGCAGGTTATGTGGATTGGCCGGGCTAAATTGCCCCTCAGTGTCCAAAGATGTGCAGGTTAGGGGGATGGGCAATGCTAAATTGTCCCTTAGTGTCCAAAGATGTGCAGGTTAGGGGGATTGGCCATGCTAAATTGCCCATTAATGTCCAAAGATGTGCAGGCAAGGTGGATTTGCCATGCTAAATTGCCCCTGAGTGTCCAAAGATGTGCAGGTTAGGGGAATTGGCCATGCTAAATTGCCCATTAATGTCCAAAGATGTGCAGGTTAGGGGGATGGGCCATGCTAATTTGTCCCTTAGTGTCCAAAGATGTGTAGGTTAGGTGGATTGGCCATGCTAAATTGTCCCTTCGTGTCCAAAGATGTGCGAGTTAGGGAGATTCGCCATGCTAAATTGTCCCTTAGTGTCCAAAGATGTGCAGGTTTGGTGGATTGGCTATGCTAAATTGTCCCTTAGTGTGCAAAGATATGCAGGTTAGGTGGATTGGCCATGCTAACTTGCCCATTAATGTCCAAAGATGTGTGGGTTAGGTGGATTGGCCATGCTAAATTGTCCCATACTGTCCAAAGATGTGTAGGTTAGTTGGATTGGCCGTGCTAAATTGCCGCTTCGTGTCCAAAGTTGTGCAGCTTAGGGGGATTGGCCATGCTAAATTGCCCCTTAGTGTCCAAAGATGGGCAGGTTAGGTGGATTGGCTATGCTAAATTGCCCCTCAGTGTCCAAAGATGTGCAGGTTAGGTGGATTGGCCGTGCTAAATTGTCCCTTCGTGTCCAAAGATGTGCAGGTTAGGTGGATTGACAATGCTAAATTGTCCCTTAGTGTCCAAAGATGTGGCGGTTGAGGGATAGGCCATGCTAAATTGTCCCTTAGTGTCCAAAGATGTGCAGGTTAGGGGGATTGGCCATGCGTAATTGCCCCTTAGTGTCCAAGGATGTGCAAGTTAGGGGGATTGGCCATTCTAAATTGCCCCTTAGTGTCCAAAGATGTGCAGGTTAGGTGGATTGGCCATGTTAAATTGCCCCTTAGTGTCCAAAGATGTGCAGGTTCGGGGGATGGGCAATGCTAAATTGCCCCTTAGTGTCCAAAGATGTGCAGGTTAGGTGGATTGACCGTGCTAAATTGCCCCTTAGTGTCCAAAGATGGGCAGGTTAGGTGGATTGGCCATGCTAAATTGTCCCTTTGTGTCAAAAGATGTGTAGGTTAGGTTGATTGGCCATGCTAAATTGTCCCTTTGTGTCCAAAGATGTGCAGGTTAGGTGGATTGGCCATGCTAAATTGCCCATTAATGTCCAAAGATGTGTGGGTTAGGGGGATTCACCATGCTAAATTGCCCCATACTGTCCAAAGATGTGCAGGTTAGGGGGATTGGCCGTGCTAAATTGCCCCATACTGTCCAAAGATGTGCAGGTTAGGGGGATGGGCCATGCTAATTTGTCCCTTAGTGTCCAAAGATGTGCAGGTTAGGTGGATTGGCCGTGCTAAATTGCCCCTTAGTGTCCAAAGATGTGTATGTTCGGTGGATTGGCCATTCCAAATTGCCCCTTAGTATCCAAAGATGCGCAGGTTAGGTGGATTGGCCATGCTAAATTGTCCCTTCGTGTCCAAAGATGTGCAGGTTAGGTGAATTGACAATGCTAAATTGTCCCTTAGAGTCCAAAGATGTGTAGGTTGAGGGATAAACATGCTAAATTGTCCCTTTGTGTCCAAAGATGTGCAGGTTAGGGGGATTGGCCATTCTCAATTGGCCCTTAGTGTCCAAAGATGTGCAGGTTAGGGGGATTGGCCATGTTAAATTGCCCCTTATTGTCCAAAGATGTGCGGGTTAGGGGGATTCGCCATGCGAAATTGTCCCTTTGTGTCCAAAGATGTGCAGGTTAAGTGGATTGGCCGTGCTAAATTGCCCCTTAGTGTCCAAAGATGGGCAGGTTAGGGGGATGGGCGATGCTAAATTGTCCCTTAGTGTCCAAAGATGTGTAGGTTAGGGGGATTGGCAATGCTAAATTGCCCCTTAGTATCCAAAGATGTGCAGGTTAGGTGGATTGGCCATGCTTTATTGCCCCTTAGTGTCCAAAAATGTGTATGTTCGGGGGATTGGCCATTCCAAATTGCCCCATGGTATCCAACGATGCGCAGGTTAGGTGGATTGTCCATGCTAAATTGTCCCTTCGTGTCCAAAGATGTGCAGGTTAAGTGGATTGACCATGCTAAATTGCCCCTTAGTGTCCAAAGATGTGTAGGTTGATGGATAGGCCATGCTAAATTGTCCCTTAGTGTCCAAAGATGTACAGGTTAGGGGGATTGGCCATTCTAAATTGGCCCTTAGTGTCCAAAGATGTGCAGGTTAGGGGGATTGGCCATTCTAAATTGCCCGTTAGTGTCCAAAGATGTGCAGGTTAGGGGGATGGGCGATGCTAAATTGTCCCTTAGTGTCCAAAGATGTGTAGGTTAGGGGGATTGGCCATGCTAAATTGTCCCTTAGTGTCCAAAGATGTGCAGGTTAGGTGGATTGGCCATGCTAAATTGCCCCTTAGTGTCCAAAGATGGGCAGGTTAGGTGGATTGGCCATGCTAAATTGCCCCTTAGTGTCCAAAGATGTGCAGGTTAGGTGGATTGACCATGCTAAATTGCCCCTTAATGTCCAAAGATGTGCAGGTTAGGGGGATGGGCAATGCTAAATTGCCCATTAATGTCCAAAGATGTGCAGGTTAGGGGGATTGGCCATGCTAAATTGCCCCATACTGTTCAAAGATGTGCAGGTTAGGGGGATGGGCCATGCTAATTTGTCCCTTAGTGTCCAAAGATGTGCAGGTTTGGTGGATTGGCTATGCTAAATTGTCCCTTAGTGTGCAAAGATATGCAGGTTAGGTGGATTGGCCATGCTAAATTGTCCCTTAGTGTCCAAAGATGTGCGGGTTAGGGGGATTGGCCATGCTAAATTGCCCCTTAGTGTCCAAAGATGGGCAGGTTAGGTGGATTGGCTATGCTAAATTGCCCCTCAGTGTCCAAAGATGTGCCGGTTAGGTGGATTGGCCGTGCTAAATAGTCCCTTCGTGTCCAAAGATGTGCAGGTTTGGGGGATTGGCCATTCTAAATTGCCCGTTAGTATCCAAAGATGTGCGGGTTAGGTGGATTGGCCATGCTTAATTGCCCCTTAGTGTCCAAAGATGTGCAGGTTAGGTGGATTGACAATGCTAAATTGTCCCTTAGTGTCCAAAGATGTGTAGGTTGAGGGATAGGCCATGCTAAATTGTCCCTTAGTGTCCAAAGATGTGCAGGTTAGGGGGATTGGCCATTCTAAATTGGCCCTTAGTGTCCAAAGATGTGCAGGTTAGGGGGATTGGCCATTCTAAATTGGCCCTTAGTGTCCAAAGATGTGCAGGTTAGGGGGATTGGCCATTCTAAATTGGCCCTTAGTGTCCAAAGATGTGCAGGTTTGGGGGATTGGCCATTCTAAATTGCCCGTTAGTATCCAAAGATGTGCGGGTTAGGTGGATTGGCCATGCTTAATTGCCCCTTAGTGTCCGAAGATGTGCAGGTTAGGTGGATTGGCCATGCTTAATTGCCCCTTAGTGTCCAAAGTTGTGCAGGTTAGGGGGATGGGCAATGCTAAATTGCCCCTTAGTGTCGAAAGATGTGCAGGTTTGGTGGATTGGCCATGTTAAATTGCCCCTTATTGTCCAAAGATGTGCGGGTTAGGGGGATTCGCCATGCGAAATTGTCCCTTTGTGTCCAAAGATGTGCAGGTTAGGTGGATTGGCCGTGCTAAATTGCCCCTTAGTGTCCAAAGATGTGCAGGTTTGGTTGATTGGCCATGCTAAATTGCCCCTCAGTGTCCAAAGATGTGCAGGTTAGGGGGATGGGCAATGCTAAATTGTCCCTTAGTGTCCAAAGATGTGCAGGTTAGGTGGATTGGCCATGCTAAATTGCCCATTAATGTCCAAAGATGTGTGGGTTAGGGGGATTCACCATGCTAAATTGCCCCATACTGTCCAAAGATGTGCAGGTTAGGGGGATTGGCCGTGCTAAATTGCCCCATACTGTCCAAAGATGTGTGGGTTAGGGGGATTCACCATGCTAAATTGCCCCATACTGTCCAAAGATGTGCAGGTTAGGTGGATTGGCCATGCTAAATTAAGACCATAAGACCATAAGACATCGGAGCGGAAGTAAGGCCATTCGGCCCATCGAGTCCACTCCACCATTCAATCATGGTTGATTTCAACTCCATTTACCCGCTCTCTCCCCATAGCCCTTAATTCCTCGAGAAATCAAGAATTTATCAATTTCTGTCTTGAAGATGCTCAACGTCTCGGCCTCCACAGCCCTCTGTGGCAATGAATTCCACAGACCCCCCTTTAGTATCCAACGATGTGCAGGTTAGGTGGATTGGCCGGGCTAAATTGTCCCTTAGTGTCCAAAGATGTGCGGTTTAGGGGGATTCGCCATGCTAAATTGCCCCTTAGTGTCCAAAGATGGGCAGGTGAGGTGGATTGGCTATGCTAAATTGCCCCTCAGTGTCCAAAGATGTGCAGGTTAGGTGGATTGGCCATTCTAAATTGCCCTTTAGTATCCAACGATGTGCAGGTTAGGTGGATTGGCCGGGCTAAATTGTCCCTTTGTGTCCAAAGATGTGTAGGTTAGGTGGACTGGCCATGCTAAATTGTCCCTTAGTGTCCAAAGATGTGTAGGTTAGGGGGATTGGCCATGCTAAATTGCCCCTTAGTGTCCAAAGATGTGCGAGTTAGGGGGATTCGCCATGCTAAATTGTCCCTTAGTGTCCAAAGATGTGTAGGTTAGGTGGAATGGCCATGCTAAATTGCCCCTTAGTGTCCAAGGATGTGCAGGTTAGGTGGATTGGCCATGCTAAATTGTCCCTTAGTGTCCAAAGATGTGCGGTTTAGGGGGATTCGCCATGCTAAATTGTCCCTTAGTGTCCAAAGATGTGCAGGTTAGGTGGATTGGCCATGCTAAATTGCCCCTTAGTGTCCGAAGATGGGCAGGTGAGGTGGATTGGCTATGCTCAATTGCCCCTCAGTGTCCAAAGATGTGCAGCTTAGGTGGATTGGCCATTCTAAATTGCCCTTTAGTATCCAACGATGTGCAGGTTAGGTGGATTGGCCGGGCTAAATTGTCATTTTGTGTCCAAAGATGTGTAGGTTAGGTGGACTGGCCATGCTAAATTGTCCCTTTGTGTCCAAAGATGTGTAGGTTAGGGGGATTGGCCATGCAAAATTGCCCCTTAGTGTCCAAAGATGTGCAGGTTTGGTGGATTGGCTATGCTAAATTGCCCGTCAGTGTCCAAAGATGTGCAGGTTAGGTGGATTGGCCACGCTAATTTGCCCCTTAGTGTCCAAAGATGTGCAGGTTAGGTGGATTGGCCATGCTAATTTGTCCTTTAGTGTCCAAAGATGTGTAGGTTGAGGGATAAACATGCTAAATTGTCCCTTTGTGTCCAAAGATGTGCAGGTTAGGGGGATTGGCCATTCTCAATTGGCCCTTAGTGTCCAAAGATGTGCAGGTTAGGGGGATTGGCCATGTTAAATTGCCCCTTATTGTCCAAAGATGTGCGGGTTAGGGGGATTCGCCATGCGAAATTGTCCCTTTGTGTCCAAAGATGTGCAGGTTAAGTGGATTGGCCGTGCTAAATTGCCCCTTAGTGTCCAAAGATGGGCAGGTTAGGGGGATGGGCGATGCTAAATTGTCCCTTAGTGTCCAAAGATGTGTAGGTTAGGGGGATTGGCAATGCTAAATTGCCCCTTAGTATCCAAAGATGTGCAGGTTAGGTGGATTGGCCATGCTTTATTGCCCCTTAGTGTCCAAAAATGTGTATGTTCGGGGGATTGGCCATTCCAAATTGCCCCATGGTATCCAACGATGCGCAGGTTAGGTGGATTGTCCATGCTAAATTGTCCCTTCGTGTCCAAAGATGTGCAGGTTAAGTGGATTGACCATGCTAAATTGCCCCTTAGTGTCCAAAGATGTGTAGGTTGATGGATAGGCCATGCTAAATTGTCCCTTAGTGTCCAAAGATGTACAGGTTAGGGGGATTGGCCATTCTAAATTGGCCCTTAGTGTCCAAAGATGTGCAGGTTAGGGGGATTGGCCATTCTAAATTGCCCGTTAGTGTCCAAAGATGTGCAGGTTAGGGGGATGGGCGATGCTAAATTGTCCCTTAGTGTCCAAAGATGTGTAGGTTAGGGGGATTGGCCATGCTAAATTGTCCCTTAGTGTCCAAAGATGTGCAGGTTAGGTGGATTGGCCATGCTAAATTGCCCCTTAGTGTCCAAAGATGGGCAGGTTAGGTGGATTGGCCATGCTAAATTGCCCCTTAGTGTCCAAAGATGTGCAGGTTAGGTGGATTGACCATGCTAAATTGCCCCTTAATGTCCAAAGATGTGCAGGTTAGGGGGATGGGCAATGCTAAATTGCCCATTAATGTCCAAAGATGTGCAGGTTAGGGGGATTGGCCATGCTAAATTGCCCCATACTGTTCAAAGATGTGCAGGTTAGGGGGATGGGCCATGCTAATTTGTCCCTTAGTGTCCAAAGATGTGCAGGTTTGGTGGATTGGCTATGCTAAATTGTCCCTTAGTGTGCAAAGATATGCAGGTTAGGTGGATTGGCCATGCTAAATTGTCCCTTAGTGTCCAAAGATGTGCGGGTTAGGGGGATTGGCCATGCTAAATTGCCCCTTAGTGTCCAAAGATGGGCAGGTTAGGTGGATTGGCTATGCTAAATTGCCCCTCAGTGTCCAAAGATGTGCCGGTTAGGTGGATTGGCCGTGCTAAATAGTCCCTTCGTGTCCAAAGATGTGCAGGTTTGGGGGATTGGCCATTCTAAATTGCCCGTTAGTATCCAAAGATGTGCGGGTTAGGTGGATTGGCCATGCTTAATTGCCCCTTAGTGTCCAAAGATGTGCAGGTTAGGTGGATTGACAATGCTAAATTGTCCCTTAGTGTCCAAAGATGTGTAGGTTGAGGGATAGGCCATGCTAAATTGTCCCTTAGTGTCCAAAGATGTGCAGGTTAGGGGGATTGGCCATTCTAAATTGGCCCTTAGTGTCCAAAGATGTGCAGGTTAGGGGGATTGGCCATTCTAAATTGGCCCTTAGTGTCCAAAGATGTGCAGGTTAGGGGGATTGGCCATTCTAAATTGGCCCTTAGTGTCCAAAGATGTGCAGGTTTGGGGGATTGGCCATTCTAAATTGCCCGTTAGTATCCAAAGATGTGCGGGTTAGGTGGATTGGCCATGCTTAATTGCCCCTTAGTGTCCGAAGATGTGCAGGTTAGGTGGATTGGCCATGCTTAATTGCCCCTTAGTGTCCAAAGTTGTGCAGGTTAGGGGGATGGGCAATGCTAAATTGCCCCTTAGTGTCGAAAGATGTGCAGGTTTGGTGGATTGGCCATGTTAAATTGCCCCTTATTGTCCAAAGATGTGCGGGTTAGGGGGATTCGCCATGCGAAATTGTCCCTTTGTGTCCAAAGATGTGCAGGTTAGGTGGATTGGCCGTGCTAAATTGCCCCTTAGTGTCCAAAGATGTGCAGGTTTGGTTGATTGGCCATGCTAAATTGCCCCTCAGTGTCCAAAGATGTGCAGGTTAGGGGGATGGGCAATGCTAAATTGTCCCTTAGTGTCCAAAGATGTGCAGGTTAGGTGGATTGGCCATGCTAAATTGCCCATTAATGTCCAAAGATGTGTGGGTTAGGGGGATTCACCATGCTAAATTGCCCCATACTGTCCAAAGATGTGCAGGTTAGGGGGATTGGCCGTGCTAAATTGCCCCATACTGTCCAAAGATGTGTGGGTTAGGGGGATTCACCATGCTAAATTGCCCCATACTGTCCAAAGATGTGCAGGTTAGGTGGATTGGCCATGCTAAATTAAGACCATAAGACCATAAGACATCGGAGCGGAAGTAAGGCCATTCGGCCCATCGAGTCCACTCCACCATTCAATCATGGTTGATTTCAACTCCATTTACCCGCTCTCTCCCCATAGCCCTTAATTCCTCGAGAAATCAAGAATTTATCAATTTCTGTCTTGAAGATGCTCAACGTCTCGGCCTCCACAGCCCTCTGTGGCAATGAATTCCACAGACCCCCCTTTAGTATCCAACGATGTGCAGGTTAGGTGGATTGGCCGGGCTAAATTGTCCCTTAGTGTCCAAAGATGTGCGGTTTAGGGGGATTCGCCATGCTAAATTGCCCCTTAGTGTCCAAAGATGGGCAGGTGAGGTGGATTGGCTATGCTAAATTGCCCCTCAGTGTCCA
This sequence comes from Mustelus asterias, assembly GCF_964213995.1. Classification (NCBI taxonomy): domain Eukaryota; kingdom Metazoa; phylum Chordata; class Chondrichthyes; order Carcharhiniformes; family Triakidae; genus Mustelus; species Mustelus asterias. The sequence goes on from NW_027590424.1 coordinate 49,021, forward strand.
AAGATGTGCAGGTTAGGTGGATTGGCCATTCTAAATTGCCCTTTAGTATCCAACGATGTGCAGGTTAGGTGGATTGGCCGGGCTAAATTGTCCCTTTGTGTCCAAAGATGTGTAGGTTAGGTGGACTGGCCATGCTAAATTGTCCCTTAGTGTCCAAAGATGTGTAGGTTAGGGGGATTGGCCATGCTAAATTGCCCCTTAGTGTCCAAAGATGTGCGAGTTAGGGGGATTCGCCATGCTAAATTGTCCCTTAGTGTCCAAAGATGTGTAGGTTAGGTGGAATGGCCATGCTAAATTGCCCCTTAGTGTCCAAGGATGTGCAGGTTAGGTGGATTGGCCATGCTAAATTGTCCCTTAGTGTCCAAAGATGTGCGGTTTAGGGGGATTCGCCATGCTAAATTGTCCCTTAGTGTCCAAAGATGTGCAGGTTAGGTGGATTGGCCATGCTAAATTGCCCCTTAGTGTCCGAAGATGGGCAGGTGAGGTGGATTGGCTATGCTCAATTGCCCCTCAGTGTCCAAAGATGTGCAGCTTAGGTGGATTGGCCATTCTAAATTGCCCTTTAGTATCCAACGATGTGCAGGTTAGGTGGATTGGCCGGGCTAAATTGTCATTTTGTGTCCAAAGATGTGTAGGTTAGGTGGACTGGCCATGCTAAATTGTCCCTTTGTGTCCAAAGATGTGTAGGTTAGGGGGATTGGCCATGCAAAATTGCCCCTTAGTGTCCAAAGATGTGCAGGTTTGGTGGATTGGCTATGCTAAATTGCCCGTCAGTGTCCAAAGATGTGCAGGTTAGGTGGATTGGCCATTCTAAATTGCCCTTTAGTATCCAACGATGTGCAGGTTAGGTGGATTGGCCGGGCTAAATTGTCATTTTGTGTCCAAAGATGTGTAGGTTAGGTGGACTGGCCATGCTAAATTGTCCCTTTGTGTCCAAAGATGTGTAGGTTAGGGGGATTGGCCATGCAAAATTGCCCCTTAGTGTCCAAAGATGTGTAGGTTAGGGGGATTGGCCATTCTAAATTGCCCTTTAGTATCCAAAGATTTGCAGGTTAGGTGGATTGGCCGGGCTAAATTGCCCCTCAGTGTCCAAAGATGTGCAGGTTAGGGGGATGGGCAATGCTAAATTGCCCATTAATGTCCAAAGATGTGCAGGTTAGGGGGATTGGCCATGCTAAATTGCCCCATACTGTCCAAAGATGTGCAGGTTAGGGGGATGGGACATGCTAATTTGTCCCTTAGTGTCCAAAGATGTGCAGGTTTGGTGGATTGGCTATGCTAAATTGTCCCTTAGTGTCCAAAGATATGCAGGTTAGGTGGATTGGCCATGCTAAATTGCCCATTAATGTCCAAAGATGTGCGGGTTAGGGGGATTCACCATGCTAAATTGCCCCAGACTGTCCAAAGATGTGTAGGTTAGGTGGATTGGCCGTGCTAAATTGCCCCTTAGTGTCCAAAGATGTGCAGGTGAGGTGGATAGGCCATGCTAAATTGCCCCTTATTGTCCAAAGATGTGCGGGTTAGGGGGATTCGCCATGCTTACTTACCCCATAGTGTCCAAAGATGTGCAGGTTAGGGGGATTGGCCGTGCTAAATTGCCCCTTAGTGTCCAAAGGTGTGCAGGTTGGGTGGATTAGCCATGCTAAATTGTCCTAGTGTCCAAAGATGTGCAGGTTCGAGGGATGGGCAATGCTCAATTTTCCCTTAGTGTCCAAAGATGTGCAGGTTAGGTGGATTGGCCGTGCTAAATTGTCCCTTCGTGTCCAAAGATGTGCAGGTTAGGGGGATGGGCAATGCTAAATTTTCCCTTAGTGTCCAAAGATGTGCAGGTTAGGGGGATTGGCCATGCTAAATTGCCCCTTAATGTCCAAAGATGTGCGGGTTAGGGGGATTGGCCGTGCTAAATTGCCCCATAGTGTCCAAAGATGTGCAGGTTAGGTGGATTGGCCATGCATTACTCTGTATCTAACCCCGTGCTGTACCTGTCCTGGGAGTGTTTGATGGGGACAGTGTAGATGGAGCTTTACTCTGTATCTAACCCCGTGCTGTACCTGTCCTGGGAGTGTTTGATGGGGGAAAGTGTAGATGGAGCTTTACTCTGTATCTAACCCCGTGCTGTACCTGTCCTGGGAGTGTTTGATGGGGGACAGTGTAGAGGAAGCTTTACTCTGTATCTAACCCCGTGCTGTACCTGTCCTGGGAGTGTTTGATGGGGGACAGTGTAGAGGGAGCTTTACTCTGTATCTAACCCCGTGCTGTACCTGTCCTGGGAGTGTTTGATGGGGACAGTGTAGAGGGAGCTTTACTCTGTATCTAACCCCGTGCTGTACCTATCCTGGGAGTGTTTGATGGGGACAGTGTAGAGGGAGCTTTCCTCTCTATCTATCCCCGTGCTGTACCTGTCCTGGGAGTGCTTGATGGGGGACAGTGTATAGGGTGCTTTACTCTGTATCTAACCCCGGGCTGTACCTGTCCTGTGAGTGTTTGATGGGGGCCAGTGTAGAGGAAGCTTTACTCTGTATCTAACCCCGTGCTGTACCTGTCCTGTGAGTGTTTGATGGGGTTCAGTGTAGATGGAGGTTTACTCTGTATCGCACCCCTTGCTGCACCTGTCCTGTGATGGGGGACATTGTAGAGTGAGCTTTACTCTGTATCTAACCCGATGCGGTACCTCTCCTGGAGGTGTTTGATGGGGGACAGTGGAGAGGGAGGTTTACTCTGTATCTGAAATTTGACACGGTTCTTCAGGGGGGTTTAAACTAATTTGTCAGGGGAGTGGGAAAAGGAGTTGTAGTCCAGAAGTCAGTGTTGAGGGTGGTGAGGTATTGGGGAAGGTATCAAGGTCAAGGGTGGGTACCGGTCGACAGGAAGGTGGGTTGAAGTGTGTCTACTTCAATGCAAGGAGCATCCGGAACAAGGTAGATGAACAAAGAACAGTACAGCACAGGAAACCGGCCCTTCGGCCCTCCAAGCCTGTGCCGCTCCTTGGTCCAACTAGACCAATCGTTTGTATCCCTCCATTCCCAGGCTGCTCATGTGACTATCCAGGTAAGTCTTAAACGATGTCAGCGTGCCTGCCTCCACCACCCTACTTGGCAGCGCATTCCAGGCCCCCACCACCCTCTGTGTAAAAAACGTCCCTCTGATATCCGAGTTATACTTCGCCCCTCTCAGCTTGAGCACGTGACCCCTCGTGATCGTCACCTCCGACCTGGGAAAAAGCTTCCCACTGTTCACCCTATCTATACCCTTCATAATTTTGTACACCTCTATTAGATCTCCCCTCATTCTCCGTCTTTCCAAGGAGAACAACCCCAGTCTACACAATCTCTCCTCATAGATAAGACCCTCCATACCAGGCAACATCCTGGTAAACCTTCTCTGCACTCTCTCTAGGCCTCCACGTCCTTCTGGTAGTGCGGCGACCAGAACTGGACGCAGTACTCCAAATGTGGCCTAACCAGCGTTCTATACAGCTGCATCATCAGACTCCAGCTTTTATACTCTATACCCCGTCCTATAAAGGCAAGCATACCATATGCCTTCTTCACCACCTTCTCCACCTGTGTTGCCACCTTCAAGGATTTGTGGACTTGCACACCCAGGTCCCTCTGTGTTTCTATACTCCTGATGACTCTGCCATTTATTGTGTAACTCCTCCCTACATTATTTCTTCCAAAATGCATCACTTCGCATTTATCCGGATTAAACTCCATCTGCCACCTCTCCGCCCAATTTTCCAGCCTATCTATATCCTGCTGTATTGCCCGACAATGCTCTTCGCTATCCGCAAGTCCAGCCATCTTCGTGTCATCCGCAAACTTGCTGATTACACCAGTTACACCTTCTTCCAAATCATTTATATATATCACAAATAGCAGAGGTCCCAGTACAGAGCCCTGCGGAACACCACTGGTCACAGACCTCCAGCCGGAAAAAGACCCTTCGACCACTATCCTCTGTCTCCTATGGCCAAGCCAGTTCTCCTCCCATCTAGCCACTTCTCCTTGTATCCCATGATCCTTAACCTTCTTAACCAACCTGCCATGCGGAACTTGGGGCGTGGATTGGTACTTGGGACTACGATGTTGTGGCCATTACGGAGACGTGGGTAGAACAAGGACAGGAATGGTTGTTGGACGTTCCGGGGTATAGATGTTTCAGTAAGTGTAGGGAAGCTGGTAAAAGAGCTGGAGGAGTAGCATTGTATATCAAGGATAGTTTAACGGCTGCAGAAAGGCACTTCGAGAGGGATCTGCACACTGAGGTAATATGGGCTGAAGTTAGAAATAGGAAAGGAGCGGTCACGTTGTTAGGAGTTTACTATAGGCCCCCAAATAGTTCTAGAGATGTGGAGGAAGAAATTGCTAAGCAGATTATGGATATGTGTGGGGGTCACAGGGTAGTTGTCATGGGGGACTTTAACTTTCCAAATATTGATTGGAACCTTTGCAGGTGCAATAGTTCGGATGGGGCAGTTTTTGTGCAGTGTGTGCAGGAGGGTTTCCTGACACAATATGTGGATGGGCCGACTAGAGGTGAGGCCACATTGGATTTGGTACTGGGAAATGAACCGGGCCAAGTGTTAGATTTGGTTGTGGGACAGCACTTTGGAGATAGTGACCACAATTCGGCGTCTTTTGTTATTGCAATGGAGAGGGATAGGGCCGGACGGCAGGGCAAGGTTTATAATTGGGGGAGAGGTAATTATCATGCGATTAGGCAAGAATTAGGGGGCATAAGATGGGAACAGAAACTGTCAGAGAAAGGCACTCATGAAAAGTGGAACTTTTTCGAGGAACAAATACTGGGTGTCCTTGATAGGTATGTCCCTGTCAGGCAGGGAGGAAATGGCCGAGTGAGGGAACCCTGGTTCACGAAAGAGGTGGAATGCCTTGTGAAAAGGAAGAGGGAAGCTTATGTAGGGATGAGGAAACAAGGTTCAGATGGCTCGATTGAGGGTTACAAGTTAGCAAGGAATGAGCTGAAAAAGGGGCTTAGGAGAGCTAGGAGGGGACATGAGAAGTCCTTGGCGGGTCGGATCAAGGAAAAACCCAAGGCTTTTTCCTCTTATGTGAGGAATAAAAGAATGACCAGGGTGAGGTTAGGGCCGGTCAAGGACAGTAGTGGGAACTTGTGTATGGAGTCAGTAGAGATAGGAGAAGTGATGAATGAATACTTTTCTTCAGTGTTCACCAAGAAGAGGGGCCATGTTTTTGAGGAAGAGAAGGTGTTACAGGCTAATAGGCTGGAGGAAACAGATGTTCGGAGGGAGGATGTACTGGCAGTTTTGAATAAACTGAAGGTCGATAAGTCCCCTGGGCCTGATGAAATATATCCTAGGATTCTTTGGGAGGCAAGGGATGAGATTGCAGAGCCTTTGGCTTTGATCTTTGGGTCCTCACTGTCCACGGGGATGGTGCCAGAGGACTGGAGAGTGGCGAATGTTGTTCCTCTGTTTAAGAAAGGGAATAGAAATGACCCTGGTAATTATAGACCGGTTAGTCTTACTTCGGTGGTTGGTAAATTGATGGAAAAGGTCCTTGGGGATGGGATTTACGACCATTTAGAAAGATGCGGATTAATCCGGGATAGTCAGCACGGATTCGTGAAGGGCAAGTCGTGCCTCACAAATTTGATAGGATTTTTTGAGGAGGTAACTAAGTGTGTTGATGAAGGTTGGGCAGTTGATGTCATATACATGGATTTTAGGAAGGCATTTGATAAGGTCCCCCATGGTCGGCTTATGATGAAAGTAAGAAGGTGTGGGATAGAGGGAAAGTTGGCCGATTGGATAGGTAACTGGCTATCTGATCGAAGACAGAGGGTGGTGGTCGATGGAAAATTTTCGGATTGGAGGCAGGTTGCTAGCGGAGTGCCACAGGGATCAGTGCTTGGTCCTCTGCTCTTTGTGATATTTATTAATGACCTAGAGGAGGGGGCTGAAGGGTGGATCAGTAAATTTGCTGATGACACCAAGATTGGTGGAGTAGTGGATGAGGTGGAGGGCTGTTGTAGGCTGCAAAGAGACATAGACAGGATGCAAAGCTGGGCTGAAAAATGGCAAATGGAGTTTAACCCTGATAAATGTGAGGTGATTCATTTTGGTAGGACTAATTTAAATGTGGATTACAGGGTCAAAGGTAGGGTTCTGAAGACTGTGGAGGAACAGAGAGATCTTGGGGTTCATATCCACAGATCTCTAAAGGTTGCCACTCAAGTGGATAGAGCTGTGAAGAAGGCCTACAGTGTGTTAGCTTTTATTAACAGGGGGTTGGAGTTTAAGAGCCGTGGGGTTATGCTGCAACTGTACAGGACCTTGGTGAGACCACATTTGGAGTATTGTGTGCAGTTCTGGTCACCTCACTATAGGAAGGATGTGGAAGCGCTGGAAAGAGTGCAGAGGAGATTTACCAGGATGCTGCCTGGTTTGCAGGGTAGGTCTTGTGAGGAAAGGTTGCGGGAGCTAGGGCTGTTCTCTCTGGAGCGGAGGAGGCTGAGGGGAGACTTAATAGAGGTTTATAAAATGAAGGGGATAGATAGAGTGAACGTTCAAAGACTATTTCCTCGGGTGGATGGAGCTAATACAAGGGGGCATAACTATAGGGTTCATGGTGGGAGATATAGGAAGGATATCAGAGGTAGGTTCTTTACGCAGAGTGGTTGGGGTGTGGAATGGACTGCCTGCAGTGATAGTGGAGTCAGACACTTTAGGAACATTAAAGCGGTTATTGGATAGGCACATGGAGCACACCAGGATGATAGGGAGTGGGATAGCTTGATCGTGGTTTCAGATAAAGCTCAGCACAACATCGTGGGCCGAAGGGCCTGTTCTGTGCTGTAATGTTGTATGTTCTAACCCCATTCCCAATTATCAATCTGTCCAACTCCTCCTTCAATGCACCCTCTGTCCCAGCATCCACCGGGCTTTGGGGCAGCGAATTCCACAGATTCACCACCCCTTTGGGAGGAGGAGTTTCTCCCAAACTCGGTTTTAAATTTGCTGCCCCGTATCCTGTAACTGTCCTGGGAGTGTTTGATGGGGGACAGTGTAGAGGGAGCTTTACTCTGTATCTAACCCCGTGCTGTACCTGTCCTGGGAGTGTTTGATGGGGACAGTGTAGAGGGAGCTTTACTCTGTATCTAACCCCGTGCTGTACCTGTCCTGGGAGTGTTTGATGGGAGACAGTGTAGAGGGAGCTTTACTCTGTATCTAACCCGTGCTGGACCTGTCCTGGGAGTGCTTGATGGGGGACAGTGCAGAGGGAGCTTTACTCTGTATCTAATCCCGTGCTGTTCCTGTCCTGGGAGTGTTAGATGGGGACAGTGTCGAGGGAGCTTTCCTCTGTATCTAACCCCATGCTGGACCTGTCCTGGGAGCGTTTCATGGGGACAGTGCAGAGGGAGCTTTACTCTGTATCTAACCTCGTGCTGTACCTGTCCTGGGAGTGTTTCATGGGGACAGAGGAGGTGGTGCTTTGCTCTGCATCTCACCCCGTGCTGTACCTGAACTGGGAGTGTTTGATGGGGGACAGTGGAGAGGGAGCTTTACTCTGTATCTAACCCCGTGCTGTACCAGTCCTGGGAGTGTTTGATGGGGGACAGTGTAGAGGGAGCTTTACTCTGTATCTATCCCCGTGCTGTACCAGTCCTGGGAGTGTTTGATGGGGACAGTGTAGAGGGAGCTTTACTCTGTATCTAACCCTGTGCTGTACCAGTCCTGGGAGTGTTTGATGGGGACAGTGTAGAGGGAGCTTTACTCTGTATCTAAACCCGTGCTGTACCAGTCCTGGGAGTGTTTGATGGGGACAGTGTAGAGGGAGCTTACTCTGTATTAAACGCCGTGCTGTACCTGTCCTGGGAGGGTTTGATGGGGGACAGTGTAGAGGGAGCTTTACTCTGTATCTAACCCCGTGCTGTACCTGTCCTGGGAGTGTTTGATGGGGGACGGTGTAGAGGGAGCTTTACTCTGTATCTAACCCCGTGCTGTACCAGTCCTAGGAGTGTTTCATGGGGACAGTGTAGAGGGAGCTTTACCCTGTATCTAACCCCGTGCTGTACCTGTCCTGCGAGTGTTTGATGGGGGACGGTGTAGAGGGAGCTTTACTCTGTATCTAACCCCGTGCTGTACCTGTCCTGGGTGTGTTTGATGGGGGATAGTGTAGAGGGAGCTTTACTCTGTATCTAACCCCGTGCTGTACCTGTCCTGAGTGTGTTTGATGGGGGACAGTGTCGAGGGAGCTTTACTCTGTATCTAACCCCGTGCTGTACCAGTCCGAGGAGTGTTTCATGGGGACAGTGTAGAGGGAGCTTTACCCTGCATCTAACCCCGTGCTGTACCTGTCCTGGGAGTGTTTGATGGGGACAGTGTAGAGGGAGCTTTACTCTGTATCTAACCCCGTGCTGGACCTGTCCTGGGAGTGTTTGATGGGGGACAGTGTAGAGGGAGCTTTACTCTGTATCTAACCCCGTGTTGTACCTGTCCTCGGAGTGTTTGGTGGGGACAGTGTAGAGGGAGCTTTACTCTGTATCTAACTCCGTGCTGTACCTGTCCTGGGAGTGTTTGATGGGGACAGTGTAGAGGGAGCTTTACTCTGTATCTAACCCCGTGCTGTACCTGTCCTGGGAGTGTTTGATGGGGACAGTGTAGAGGGAGCTTTACTCTGTATCTAACCCCGTGCTGTACCTGTCCTGGGAGTGTTTGATGGGGACAGTGTAGAGGGAGCTTTACTCTGTAACTGACTCTGTTTTGTATTTCAGATGCGAGATGCACAGGAAACTACACAACGATTGAAGACCTCTCCACTAGCAATGCAGGCTCTTCTGGAGAAGAAAGTCAATGAGCTGAAGAATGATTTCAAGGAGCAGCTGAAAGGGACTGAGGAGGATACATCGTCACATGTTAAAGAGTTGGACCAGCAATTGCAGAATGTATTGTCCAACTTAAACCGCGAATACCAGTTGCTGTTTAAGATTGCTGTTGAGGAATTGAAGAAAAAGAGGCTGAATGATTTTGAGCAATATTGCGAGCAACAGGTACGGTAAATTAAAAATAAAATGTGCTTTTCAATGGAGCTGCGTAGAGGGAGCATAACTCTGATTCTCACCGCGCGCTGTACCTGTCCTGGGAGTGTTTGATGTGGGACAGTGTAGAGGGAGTTTTACTCTGTATCTAACCCCGTGCTGTACCTGTCCTGGGAGTGTTTGATCTGGGACAGTGTAGAGTGAGCTTTACTCTGTATCTCACCCCGTGCTGTTCCTGTCCTGGGAGTGTTTGCTGGGGGACAGTGTAGAGGGAGCTTTACTCCGTATCTAACCCCGTGCTGTACCTGTCCTGGGAGTGTTTGATGGGGGACAGTGTAGAGGGAGCTTTACTCTGTATCTAACCCCGTGCTGTCCCTGTCCTGGGAGTGTTTGATGGGGACAGTGCAGAGGGAGCTTTACTCTGTATCTAACCCCGTGCTGTACCTGTCCTGGGAGTGTTTGACGGGGACAGTGTAGAGGGAGCTTTCCCCTGTATCTAACCCCGTGCTGTACCTGTCCTGGGAGTGTTTGATGGGGGATAGTGCAGAGGGAGCATTACTCTGTATCTAACCCCGTGCTGTACCTGTCCTGGGTGTGTTTGATGGGGGACAGTGTGGAGGGAGCTTTACTCTGTATCTAACCCCGTGCTGTACTTGGCCTGGGAGTGTTTGATGGGGGACAGTGCAGAGGGAGCTTTACTCTGTATCAAACCCCGTGCTGTACCTGTCCTGGGAGTGTTTGATGGGGACAGTGTAGAGGGAGCTTTACTCTGTATCTAACCCCGTGCTGTACCTGTCCTGGGAGTGTTTGATGGGGACAGTGTAGAGGGAGTTTTACTCTGTATCTAACCCCGTGCTGTACCTGTCCTGGGAGTGTTTGATGGGGACAGTGTAGCGGGAGCTTTACTCTGTATCGAACCCCGTGTTGTACCTGTCCTGGGAGTGTTTGATGGGGACAGTGGAGAGGGAGCTTTACTCTGTATCTAACCCCGTGCTGCACCTGTCCTGGGAGTGTTTGATGGGGACAGTGGAGAGGGAGCTTTACTCTGTATCTAACCCCGTGCTGTACCTGTCCTGGGAGTGTTTGATGAGGGACAGTGTAGAGGGAGCTTTACTCTGTATCTAACCCCGTGCTGTACCTGTCCTGGGAGTGTTTGATGTGGACAGTGTGGAGGGAGCTTTACTCTGTATCTCACCCCGTGCTGTACCTGTCCTGGGAGTGTTTGATGGGGGCAGTGTAGAGGGAGCTTTACTCTGTATCTAACCCCGTGCTGTACCTGTCCTGGGAGTGTTTGATGTGGACAGTGTAGAGGGAGCTTTACTCTGTATCTAACCCCGTGCTGTACCTGTCCTGGGAGTGTTTGATGTGGACAGTGTGGAGGGAGCTTTACTCTGAATCTAACCCCGTGCTGTACCTGTCCTGGGAGTGTTTGATGTGGACAGTGTGGAGGGAGCTTTACTCTGTATCTAACCCCGTGATGTACCTGTCCTGGGAGTGTTTGATGGGGACAGTGTAGAGGGAGCTTTACTCTGTATCTAACCCCCTGCTGTACCTGTCCTGGGAGTGTTTGATGGGGGACAGTGCAGAGGGAGCTTTACTCTGTACCTAACCCCGTGATGTACCTGTCCTGGGAGTGTTTGATGGGGACAGTGTCGAGGGAGCTTTACTCTGTATCTAACCCCGTGCTGTACCTGTCCTGGGAGTGTTTGATGTGGACAGTGTAGAGGGAGCTTTACTCTGTATCTAACACCGTGCTGTACCTGTCCTGGGAGTGTTTGATGTGGACAGTGTGGAGGGAGCTTTACTCTGTATCTAACCCCGTGCTGTACCTGTCCTGGGAGTGTTTGATGGGGGCAGTGAAGAGGGAGCTTTACTCTGTATCTAACCCCGTGCTGTACCTGTCCTGGGAGTATTTGATGGGGACAGTGTAGAGGGAGCTTTACTCTGTATCTAACCCCCTGCTGTACCTGTCCTGGGAGTGTTTGATGGGGGACAGTGTAGAGGGAGCTTTACTCTGTATCTAACCCCGTGCTGTACCTGTCCTGGGAGTGTTTGATGGGGGACAGTGTAGAGGGAGCTTTACTCTGTATCTAACCCCGTGCTGTACCTGTCCTGGGAGTGTTTGATGTGGACAGTGTAGAGGGTGCTTTACTCTGTATCTAACCCCGTGCTGTACCTGTCCTGGGAGTGTTTGATGGGGGACAGTGTAGAGGGAGCTTTACTCTGTATCTAACCCCGCGCTGTACCTGTCCTGGGAGTGTTTGATGGGGGACAGTGTAGAGGGAGCTTTACTCTGTATCTAACCCCGTGCTGTACCTGTCCTGGCAGTGTTTGATGGGGACAGTGTAGATGGAGCTTTACTCTGTACCTAACCCCGTGCTGTCCCTGTCCTGGGAGTGTTTGATGGGGGACAGTGTAGAGGGACCTTTACTCTGTATCTAACCCCGTGCTGTACCTGTCCTGGGAGTGTTTCATGGGGACAGTGTAGAGGGAGCTTTACTCTGTATCTAACCCCGTGCTGTACCTGTCCTGGGAGTGTTTGATGGGGACAGTGTAGAGGGAGCTTTACTCTGTCTCTAACCCCGTGCTGTACCTTTCCTGGGTGTGTTTGATGGGGGACAGTGTAGAGGGACCTTTACTCTGTATCTAACCCCGTGCTGTACCTGTCCTGGGAGTGTTTGATGGGGGACAGTGTAGAGGGAGCTTTACTCTGTATCTAACACCGTGCTGTACCTGTCCTGGGAGTGTTTGATGGGGACAGGGTAAAGGGAGCTTTACTCTGTATCGAACCCCGTGCTGTACCTGTCCTGGGAGAGTTTGATGGGGGCAGTGCAGATGGAGCTTTACTCTGTATCTAACCCCGTGCTGTACCTGTCCTGGGAGTGTTTGATGGGGGACAGTGTAGAGGGAGCTTTACTCTGTATCTAACCCCGTGCTGTACCTGTCCTGGGAGTGTTTGATGGGGGACAGTGTAGACGGAGCTTTACTCTGTATCTAACCCCGTGCTGTCCCTGTCCTGGGAATGTTTGATGGGGGACAGTGTCGAGGGAGCTTTACTCTGTATCTAACCCCGTGCTGTACCTGTCCTGGGAGTGTTTGATGGGGACAGTGTTGAGGGAGCTTTACTCTGTAACTAACCCCGTGCTGTACCTGTCCTGGGAGTGTTTGATGTGGACAGTGTAGAGGGAGCTTTAATCTGTATCTAACCCCGTGCTGTACATGTCCTGGGAGTGTTTGATGTGGACAGTGTGGAGGGAGCTTTACTCTGTATCTAACCCCGTGCTGTACCTGTCCTGGGAGTGTTTGATGTGGACAGTGTGGAGGGAGCTTTACTCTGTATCTAACCCCGTGATGTACCTGTCCTGGGAGTGTTTGATGGGGACAGTGTAGAGGGAGCTTTACTCTGTATCTAACCCCCTGCTGTACCTGTCCTGGGAGTGTTTGATGGGGGACAGTGTAGAGGGAGCTTTACTCTGTATCTTACCCCGTGATGTACCTGTCCTGGGAGTGTTTGATGGGGACAGTGTAGAGGGAGATTTACTCTGTATCTAACCCCCTGCTGTACCTGTCGTGGGAGTGTTTGATGGGGGACAGTGTAGAGGGAGCTTTACTCTGTATCGAACCCCGTGCTGTACCTGTCCTGGGAGTGTTTGATGTGGACAGTGTAGAGGGAGCTTTACTCTGTATCTAACCCCGTGCTGTACCTGTCCTGGGAGTGTTTGATGGGGGACAGTGTAGAGGGAGCTTTACTCTGTATCTAACCCCGTGCTGTACCTGTCCAGGGAGTGTTTGATGGGGACAGTGTTGAGGGAGCTTTACTCTGTATCTAACCCCGTGCTGTACCTGTCCTGGGAGTGTTTGATGGGGACAGTGTAGAGGGAGCTTTACTCTGTATCTAACACCACGCTGTCGCTGTCCTGGGAGCGTTTGATGGGGGACAGTGTAGAGGGAGCTTAACTCTGGATCTAACCCCGTGCTGTACCTGTCCTGGGAGTGTTTGATGGGGGACAGTGTAGAGGGAGCGTTACTCTGTATCTAACCCCGTGCTGTTCCTGTCCTGGGAGTGTTTGATAGGGACAATGTAGAGGGAGCTTTACTCTGTATCTAACCCCGTGCTGTACCTGTCCTGGGAGTGTTTGATGGGGGACAGTGTAGAGGGAGCTTTACTCTGTATCTAACCCCGTGCTGTTCCTGTCCTGGGAGTGTTTGATAGGGACAATGTAGAGGGAGCTTTACTCTGTATCTAACCCCGTGCTGTACCTGTCCTGGGAGTGTTTGGTGGGGACAGTGTAGAGGGAGCTTTACTCTGTATCTAACGCCGTGCTGTACCTGTCCTGGGAGTGTTTGATGGGGACAGTGTAGAGGGAGCTTTAATCTGTATCTAACCCCGTGCTGTACCTGTCCTGGGAGTGTTTGATGGGGACAGTGTAGAGGGAGCTTTACTCTGTATCTAACCCCGTGCTGTACCTGTCCTGGGAGTGTTTGATGTGGACAGTGAAGAGGGAGCTTTACTCTGTATCTAACCCCGTGCTGTACCTGTCCTGGGAGTGTTTGATGGGGGACAGTGTAGAGGGAGCTTTACTCTGTATCTAACCCCGTGCTGTACCTGTCCTGGGAGTGTTTGATGTGGACAGTGTAGAGGGTGCTTTACTCTGTATCTAACCCCGTGCTGTACCTGTCCTGGGAGTGTTTGATGGGGGACAGTGTAGAGGGAGCTTTACTCTGTATCTAACCCCGCGCTGTACCTGTCCTGGGAGTGTTTGATGGGGGACAGTGTAGAGGGAGCTTTACTCTGTATCTAACCCCGTGCTGTACCTGTCCTGGCAGTGTTTGTTGGGGACAGTGTAGATGGAGCTTTACTCTGTATCTAACCCCGTGCTGTCCCTGTCCTGGGAGTGTTTGATGGGGGACAGTGTAGAGGGAGCTTTACTCTGTATCTAACCCCGTGCTGTACCTGTCCTGGGAGTGTTTGATGGGGACAGTGTAGAGGCAGCTTTACTCTGTATCTAACCCCGTGCTGTACCTGTCCTGGGAGTGTTTGATGGGGACAGCGTAGAGGGAGCTTTACTCTGTCTCTAACCCCGTGCTGTAACTGTCCTGGGTGTGTTTGATGGGGGACAGTGTAGAGGGAGCTTTACTCTGTATCTAACCCCGTGCTGTACCTGTCCTGGGAGTGTTTGATGGGGGACAGTGTAGAGGGAGCTTTACTCTGTATCTAACCCCGTGCTGTACCTGTCCTGGGAGTGTTTGATGGGGACAGGGTAAAGGGAGCTTTACTCTGTATAGAACCCCGTGCTGTACCTGTCCTGGGAGAGTTTGATGGGGGCAGTGTAGAGGGAGCTTTACTCTGTATCTAACCCCGTGCTGTACCTGTCCTGGGAGTGTTTGATGGGGGACAGTGTAGAGGGAGCTTTACTCTGTATCTAACCCCGTGCTGTACCTGTCCTGGGAGTGTTTGATGGGGGACAGTGTCGAGGGAGCTTTACTCTGTATCTAACCCCGTGCTGTACCTGTCCTGGGAGTGTTTGATGGGGACAGTGTAGACGGAGCTTTACTCTGTATCTAACCCCGTGCTGTCCCTGTCCTGGGAATGTTTGATGGGGGACAGTGTCGAGGGAGCTTTACTCTGTATCTAACCCCGTGCTGTACCTGTCCTGGGAGTGTTTGATGGGGACAGTGTTGAGGGAGCTTTACTCTGTATCTAACCCCGTGCTGTACCTGTCCTGGGAGTGTTTGATGGGGACAGTGCAGAGGGAGCTTTACTCTGTATCTAACCCCGTGCTGTCCCTGTCCTGGGAATGTTTGATGGGGGACAGTGTCGAGGGAGCTGTACTCTGTATCTAACCCCGTGCTGTACCTGTCCTGGGAGTGTTTGATGGGGACAGTGTTGAGGGAGCTTTACTCTGTATCTAACCCCGTGCTGTACCTGTCCTGGGAGTGTTTGATGTGGACAGATTAGAGGGAGCTTTAATCTGAATCTAACCCCGTGCTGTACCTGTCCTGGGAGTGTTTGATGGGGACAGTGTGGAGGGTGCTTTACTCTGTATCTAACCCCGTGATGTACCTGTCCTGGGAGTGTTTGATGGGGACAGTGTAGAGGAAGCTTTACTCTGTATCTAACCCCCTGCTGTACCTGTCCTGGGAGTGTTTGATGGGGGACAGTGTAGAGGGAGCTTTACTCTGTATCTAACCCCGTGATGTACCTGTCCTGGGAGTGTTTGATGGGGACAGTGTAGAGGGAGCTTTACTCTGTATCTAACCCCCTGCTGTACCTGTCGTGGGAGTGTTTGATGGGGGACAGTGTAGAGGGAGCTTTACTCTGTATCTAACCCGGTGCTGTACCTGTCCTGGGAGTGTTTGATGGGGGACAGTGTAGAGGGAGCAGTACTCTGTATCTAACCCCGTGCTGTACCTGTCCTGGGAGTGTTTGATGTGGACAGTGTAGAGGGAGCTTTACTCTGTATCTAACCCCGTGCTGTACCTGTCCTGGGAGTGTTTGATGGGGGACAGTGTAGAGGGAGCTTTACTCTGTATCTAACCCCGTGCTGTACCTGTCCAGGGAGTGTTTGATGGGGACAGTGTAGAGGGAGCTTTACTCTGTATCTAATCCCGTGCTGTACCTGTCCTGGGTGTGTTTGATGGGGACAGTGTAGAGGGAGCTTTACTCTGTATCTAACACCACGCTGTCGCTGTCCTGGGAGCGTTTGATGGGGGACAGTGTAGAGGGAGCTTTACTCTGTATCTAACCCCGTGCTGTACCTGTCCTGGGAGTGTTTGATGGGGGACAGTGTAGAGGGAGCGTTACTCTGTATCTAACCCCGTGCTGTTCCTGTCCTGGGAGTGTTTGATAGGGACAATGTAGAGGGAGCTTTACTCTGTATCTAACCCCGTGCTGTACCTGTCCTGGGAGTGTTTGGTGGGGACAGTGTAGAGGGAGCTTTACTCTGTATCTAACCCCGTGCTGTACCTGTCCTGGGAGTGTTTGATGGGGACAGTGTAGAGGGAGCTTTACTCTGTATCTAACCCCGTGCTGTACCTGTCCTGGGAGTGTTTGATCGGGACAGTGTGGAGGGAGCTTTACTCTGTATCTAACCCCGTGCTGTACCTGTCCTGGGAGTGTTTGATGTGGACAGTGAAGAGGGAGCTTTACTCTGTATCTAACCCCGTGCTGTACCTGTCCTGGGAGTGTTTGATGGGGACAGTGTAGAGGGAGCTTTACTCTGTCTCTAACCCCGTGCTGTAACTGTCCTGGGTGTGTTTGATGGGGGACAGTGTAGAGGGAGCTTTACTCTGTATCTAACCCCGTGCTGTACCTGTCCTGGGAGTGTTTGATGGGGGACAGTGTAGAGGGAGCTTTACTCTGTATCTAACCCCGTGCTGTACCTGTCCTGGGAGTGTTTGATGGGGACAGGGTAAAGGGAGCTTTACTCTGTATAGAACCCCGTGCTGTACCTGTCCTGGGAGAGTTTGATGGGGGCAGTGTAGAGGGAGCTTTACTCTGTATCTAACCCCGTGCTGTACCTGTCCTGGGAGTGTTTGATGGGGGACAGTGTAGAGGGAGCTTTACTCTGTATCTAACCCCGTGCTGTACCTGTCCTGGGAGTGTTTGATGGGGGACAGTGTAGACGGAGCTTTACTCTGTATCTAACCCCGTGCTGTCCCTGTCCTGGGAATGTTTGATGGGGGACAGTGTCGAGGGAGCTTTACTCTGTATCTAACCCCGTGCTGTACCTGTCCTGGGAGTGTTTGATGGGGACAGTGTTGAGGGAGCTTTACTCTGTAACTAACCCCGTGCTGTACCTGTCCTGGGAGTGTTTGATGTGGACAGATTAGAGGGAGCTTTAATCTGTATCTAACCCCGTGCTGTACCTTTCCTGGGAGTGTTTGATGTGGACAGAGTGGAGGGAGCTTTACTCTGTATCTAACCCCGTGCTGTACCTGTCCTGGGAGTGTTTGATGTGGACAGTGTGGAGGGTGCTTTACTCTGTATCTAACCCCGTGCTGTACCTGTCCTGGGAGTGTTTGATGTGGACAGTGTGGAGGGAGCTTTACTCTGTATCTAACCCCGTGATGTACCTGTCCTGGGAGTGTTTGATGGGGACAGTGTAGAGGAAGCTTTACTCTGTATCTAACCCCCTGCTGTACCTGTCCTGGGAGTGTTTGATGGGGGACAGTGTAGAGGGAGCTTTACTCTGTATCTAACCCCCTGCTGTACCTGTCGTGGGAGTGTTTGATGGGTACAGTGTAGAGGGAGCTTTACTCTGTATCTAACCCCGTGCTGTACCTGTCCTGGGAGTGTTTGTTGGGGGACAGTGTAGAGGGAGCATTACTCTGTATCTAACCCCGTGCTGTACCTGTCCTGGGAGTGTTTGATGTGGACAGTGTAGAGGGAGCTTTACTCTGTATCTAACCCCGTGCTGTACCTGTCCTGGGAGTGTTTAATGGGGGACAGTGTAGAGGGAGCTTTACTCTGTATCTAACCCCGTGCTGTACCTGTCCAGGGAGTGTTTGATGGGGACAGTGTAGAGGGAGCTTTACTCTGTATCTAACCCCGTGCTGTACCTGTCCTGGGTGTGTTTGATGGGGACAGTGTAGAGGGAGCTTTACTCTGTATCTAACACCACGCTGTCGCTGTCCTGGGAGCGTTTGATGGGGGACAGTGTAGAGGGAGCTTTACTCTGTATCTAACCCCGTGCTGTACCTGTCCTGGGAGTGTTTGATGGGGGACAGTGTAGAGGGAGCGTTACTCTGTATCTAACCCCGTGCTGTTCCTGTCCTGGGAGTGTTTGATAGGGACAATGTAGAGGGAGCTTTACTCTGTATCTAACCCCGTGCTGTACCTGTCCTGGGAGTGTTTGATGGGGGACAGTGTAGAGGGAGCTTTACTCTGTATCTAACCCCGTGCTGTTCCTGTCCTGGGAGTGTTTGATAGGGACAATGTAGAGGGAGCTTTACTCTGTATCTAACCCCGTGCTGTACCTGTCCTGGGAGTGTTTGGTGGGGACAGTGTAGAGGGAGCTTTACTCTGTATCTAACCCCGTGCTGTACCTGTCCTGGGAGTGTTTGATGGGGACAGTGTAGAGGGAGCTTTACTCTGTATCTAACCCCGTGCTGTACCTGTCCTGGGAGTGTTTGATCGGGACAGTGTGGAGGGAGCTTTACTCTGTATCTAACCCCGTGCTGTACCTGTCCTGGGAGTGTTTGATGTGGACAGTGAAGAGGGAGCTTTACTCTGTATCTAACCCCGTGCTGTACCTGTCCTGGGAGTGATTGATGTGGACAGTGTGGAGGGAGCTTTACTCTGTATCTAACCCCGTGCTGTACCTGTCCTGGCAGTGTTTGATGGGGACAGTGTAGAAGGAGCTTTACTCTGTATCTAACCCCGTGCTGTCCCTGTCCTGGGAGTGTTTGATGGGGGACATTGCAGAGGGAGCTTTACTCTGTATCTAACCCCGTGCTGTACCTGTCCTGGGAGTGCTTGATGGGGACAGTGTAGAGGGAGCTTTACTCTGTATCTAACCCCGTGCTGTACCTGTCCTGGGAGTGTTTGATGGGGACAGTGTAGAGGGAGCTTTACTCTGTATCTAACCCCGTGCTGTACCTGTTCTGGGTGTGTTTGATGGGGGACAGTGTAGAGGGAGCTTTACTCTGTATCTAACCCCGTGCTGTACCTGTCCTGGGAGTGTTTGATGGGGGACAGTGTAGAGGGAGCTTTACTCTGTATCTAACCCCGTGCTGTACCTGTCCTGGGAGTGTTTGATGGGGACAGGGTAAAGGGAGCTTCACTCTGTATCTAGCCCCGTGCTGTACCTGTCCTGGGAGAGTTTGATGGGGGCAGTGTAGAGGGAGCTTTACTCTGTATCTAACCCCGTGCTGTACCTGTCCTGGGAGTGTTTGATGGGGGACAGTGTAGAGGGAGCTTTACTCTGTATCTAACCCCGTGCAGTACCTGTCCTGGGAGTGTTTGATGGGGGACAGTGTAGACGGAGCTTTACTCTGTATCTAACCCCGTGCTGTCCCTGTCCTGGGAGTGTTTGATGGGGGACAGTGTAGAGGGAGCTTTACTCTGTATCTAACCCCGTGCTGTACCTGTCCTGGGAGTGTTTGATGGGGGACAGTGTAGACGGAGCTTTACTCTGTATCTAACCCCGTGCTGTCCCTGTCCTGGGAATGTTTGATGGGGGACAGTGTCGAGGGAGCTTTACTCTGTATCTAACCCCGTGCTGTACCTGTCCTGGGAGTGTTTGATGGGGACAGTGTTGAGGGAGCTTTACTCTGTAACTAACCCCGTGCTGTACCTGTCCTGGGAGTGTTTGATGTGGACAGTGTAGAGGGAGCTTTAATCTGTATCTAACCCCGTGCTGTACCTGTCCTGGGAGTGTTTGATGTGGACAGTGTGGAGGGAGCTTTACTCTGTATCTAACCCCGTGCTGTACCTGTCCTGGGAGTGTTTGATGGGGGCAGTGTAGAGGGAGCTTTACTCTGTATCTAACCCCGTGCTGTAACTGTCCTGAGAGTGTTTGATGGGGGACAGTGTAGAGGGAGCTTTACTCTGTATCTAACCCCGTGCTGTACCTGTCCTGGGAGTGTTTGATGTGGACAGTGTGGAGGGAGCTTTACTCTGTATCTAACCCCGTGCTGTACCTGTCCTGGGAGTGTTTAATGTGGACAGTGTAGAGGGAGCTTCACTCCGTATCTAACCCCGTGCTGTACCTGTCCTGGGAGTGTTTGATGGGGACAGTGTAGAGGGAGCTTTACTCTGTATCTAACCCCGTGCTGTACCTGTCCTGGGAGTGTTTGATGGGGGACAGTGTAGAGGGAGCTTTACTCTGTATCTAACCCCGTGCTGTACCTGTCCTGGGAGTGTTTGATGTGGACAGTGTGGAGGGAGCATTACTCTGTATCTAACCCCGTGATGTACCTGTCCTGGGAGTGTTTGATGGGGACAGTGTAGAGGGAGCTTTACTCTGTATCTAACCCCCTGCTGTACCTGTCCTGGGAGTGTTTGATGGGGGACAGTGTAGAGGGAGCTTTACTCTGTATCTAACCCCGTGATGTACCTGTCCTGGGAGTGTTTGATGGGGACAGTGTAGAGGGAGCTTTACTCTGTATCTAACCCCCTGCTGTACCTGTCGTGGGAGTGTTTGATGGGGGACAGTGTAGAGGGAGCTTTACTCTGTATCTAACCCCGTGCTGTACCTGTCCTGGGAGTGTTTGATGGGGGACAGTGTAGAGGGAGCATTACTCTGTATCTAACCCCGTGCTGTACCTGTCCTGGGAGTGTTTGATGTGGACAGTGTCGAGGGAGCTTTACTCTGTATCGAACCCCGTGCTGTACCTGTCCTGGGAGTGTTTGATGGGGGACAGTGTAGAGGGAGCTTTAATCTGTATCTAACCCCGTGCTGTACCTGTCCAGGGAGTGTTTGATGGGGACAGTGTAGAGGGAGCTTTACTCTGTATCTAACCCCGTGCTGTACCTGTCCTGGGAGTGTTTGATGGGGACAGTGTAGAGGGAGCTTTACTCTGTATCTAACACCACGCTGTCGCTGTCCTGGGAGCGTTTGATGGGGGACAGTGTAGAGGGAGCTTTACTCTGTATCTAACCCCGTGCTGTACCTGTCCTGGGAGTGTTTGATGGGGACAGTGTAGAGGGAGCGTTACTCTGTATCTAACCCCGTGCTGTTCCTGTCCTGGGAGTGTTTGATAGGGACAATGTAGAGGGAGCTTTACTCTGTATCTAACCCCGTGCTGTACCTGTCCTGGGAGTGTTTGGTGGGGACAGTGTAGAGGGAGCTTTACTCTGTATCTAACCCCGTGCTGTACCTGTCCTGGGAGTGTTTGATGGGGGACAGTGGAGAGGGAGCGTTACTCTGTATCGAACCCCGTGCTGTTCCTGTCCTGGGAGTGTTTGATAGGGACAATGTGGATGGAGCTTTACTCTGTATCTAACCCCGTGCTGTACCTGTCCTGGGAGTGTTTGGTGGGGACAGTGTAGAGGGAGCTTTACTCTGTATCTAACACCGTGCTGTACCTGTCCTGGGAGTGTTTGATGGGGACAGTGTAGAGGGAGCTTTACTCTGTATCTAACCCCGTGCTGTACCTGTCCTGGGAGTGTTTGATGGGGACAGTGTAGAGGGAGCTTTACTCTGTATCGAACCCCGTGCTGTGCCTGTCCTGGGAGTGTTTGATGGGGGACAGTGTAGAGGGAGCTTTACTCTGTATCTCACCCCGTGCTGTACCTGTCCTGGGAGTGTTTGATGGGGACAGTGTAGAGGGAGCTTTACTCTGTATCTAACCCCGTGCTGTACCTGTCCTGGGATTGTTTGATGGGGGACAGTGTAGAGGGAGCTTTACTCTGTATCTAACCCCGTGCTGTACCTGTCCTGGGAGTGTTTGATGGGGGACAGTGTAGAGGGAGCTTTACTCTGTATCTAACCCCGTGCTGTACCTGTCCTGGGAGTGTTTGATGCGGACAGTGTAGAGGGAGCTTTACTCTGTATCTAACCCCGTGCTGTCCCTGTCCTGGGAGTGTTTGATGGGGACAGTGTAGAGGGAGCTTTACTCTGTAACTGACTCTGTTTTGTATTTCAGATGCGAGATGCACAGGAAACTACACAACGATTGAAGACCTCTCCACTAGCAATGCAGGCTCTTCTGGAGAAGAAAGTCAATGAGCTGAAGAATGATTTCAAGGAACAGCTGAAAGGGACTGAGGAGGATACATCGTCACATGTTAAAGAGTTGGACCAGCAATTGCAGAATGTATTGTCCAACTCAAACCGCGAATACCAGTTGCTGTTTAAGATTGCTGTTGAGGAATTGAAGAAAAAGAGGCTGAATGATTTTGAGCAATATTGCAAGCAACAGGTACGCTAAATTAAAAATAAAATGTGGTTTTCAATGGAGCTGCGTAGAGGGAGCATAACTCTGATTCTCACCGCGCGCTGTACCTGTCCTGGGAGTGTTTGATGGGGACAGTGGAGAGGGAGCTTTACTCTGTATCTAACCCCGTGCTGTACCTGTCCTGGGAGTGTTTGATCTGGGACAGTGTAGAGTGAGCTTTACTCTGTATCTAACCCCGTGCTGTTCCTGTCCTGGGAGTGTTTGCTGGGGACAGTGTAGAGGGAGCTTTACTCTGTACCTAACCCCGTGCTGTACCTGTCCTGGGAGTGTTTGATGGGGGACAGTGTAGAGGGAGCTTTACTCTGTATCTAACCCCGTGCTGTACCTGTCCTGGGAGTGTTTGATGGGGGACAGTGTAGAGGGAGCTTTACTCTGTATCTAACCCCGTGCTGTACCTGTCCTGGGAGTGTTTGATGGGGACAGGGTAAAGGGAGCTTTACTCTGTATAGAACCCCGTGCTGTACCTGTCCTGGGAGAGTTTGATGGGGGCAGTGTTGAGGGAGCTTTACTCTGTAACTAACCCCGTGCTGTACCTGTCCTGGGAGTGTTTGATGTGGACAGATTAGAGGGAGCTTTAATCTGTATCTAACCCCGTGCTGTACCTGTCCTGGGAGTGTTTGATGTGGACAGTGTGGAGGGTGCTTTACTCTGTATCTAACCCCGTGCTGTACCTGTCCTGGGAGTGTTTGATGTGGACAGTGTGGAGGGAGCTTTACTCTGTATCTAACCCCGTGATGTACCTGTCCTGGGAGTGTTTGATGGGGACAGTGTAGAGGAAGCTTTACTCTGTATCTAACCCCCTGCTGTACCTGTCCTGGGAGTGTTTGATGGGGGACAGTGTAGAGGGAGCTTTACTCTGTATCTAACCCCCTGCTGTACCTGTCGTGGGAGTGTTTGATGGGTACAGTGTAGAGGGAGCTTTACTCTGTATCTAACCCCGTGCTGTACCTGTCCTGGGAGTGTTTGTTGGGGGACAGTGTAGAGGGAGCATTACTCTGTATCTAACCCCGTGCTGTACCTGTCCTGGGAGTGTTTGATGTGGACAGTGTAGAGGGAGCTTTACTCTGTATCTAACCCCGTGCTGTACCTGTCCTGGGAGTGTTTCATGGGGGACAGTGTAGAGGGAGCTTTACTCTGTATCTAACCCCGTGCTGTACCTGTCCAGGGAGTGTTTGATGGGGACAGTGTAGAGGGAGCTTTACTCTGTATCTAACCCCGTGCTGTACCTGTCCTGGGTGTGTTTGATGGGGACAGTGTAGAGGGAGCTTTACTCTGTATCTAACACCACGCTGTCGCTGTCCTGGGAGCGTTTGATGGGGGACAGTGTAGAGGGAGCTTTACTCTGTATCTAACCCCGTGCTGTACCTGTCCTGGGAGTGTTTGATGGGGGACAGTGTAGAGGGAGCGTTACTCTGTATCTAACCCCGTGCTGTTCCTGTCCTGGGAGTGTTTGATAGGGACAATGTAGAGGGAGCTTTACTCTGTATCTAACCCCGTGCTGTACCTGTCCTGGGAGTGTTTGATGGGGGACAGTGTAGAGGGAGCTTTACTCTGTATCTAACCCCGTGCTGTTCCTGTCCTGGGAGTGTTTGATAGGGACAATGTAGAGGGAGCTTTACTCTGTATCTAACCCCGTGCTGTACCTGTCCTGGGAGTGTTTGGTGGGGACAGTGTAGAGGGAGCTTTACTCTGTATCTAACCCCGTGCTGTACCTGTCCTGGGAGTGTTTGATGGGGACAGTGTAGAGGGAGCTTTACTCTGTATCTAACCCCGTGCTGTACCTGTCCTGGGAGTGTTTGATCGGGACAGTGTGGAGGGAGCTTTACTCTGTATCTAACCCCGTGCTGTACCTGTCCTGGGAGTGTTTGATGTGGACAGTGAAGAGGGAGCTTTACTCTGTATCTAACCCCGTGCTGTACCTGTCCTGGGAGTGATTGATGTGGACAGTGTGGAGGGAGCTTTACTCTGTATCTAACCCCGTGCTGTACCTGTCCTGGCAGTGTTTGATGGGGACAGTGTAGAAGGAGCTTTACTCTGTATCTAACCCCGTGCTGTCCCTGTCCTGGGAGTGTTTGATGGGGGACATTGCAGAGGGAGCTTTACTCTGTATCTAACCCCGTGCTGTACCTGTCCTGGGAGTGCTTGATGGGGACAGTGTAGAGGGAGCTTTACTCTGTATCTAACCCCGTGCTGTACCTGTCCTGGGAGTGTTTGATGGGGACAGTGTAGAGGGAGCTTTACTCTGTATCTAACCCCGTGCTGTACCTGTTCTGGGTGTGTTTGATGGGGGACAGTGTAGAGGGAGCTTTACTCTGTATCTAACCCCGTGCTGTACCTGTCCTGGGAGTGTTTGATGGGGGACAGTGTAGAGGGAGCTTTACTCTGTATCTAACCCCGTGCTGTACCTGTCCTGGGAGTGTTTGATGGGGACAGGGTAAAGGGAGCTTCACTCTGTATCTAGCCCCGTGCTGTACCTGTCCTGGGAGAGTTTGATGGGGGCAGTGTAGAGGGAGCTTTACTCTGTATCTAACCCCGTGCTGTACCTGTCCTGGGAGTGTTTGATGGGGGACAGTGTAGAGGGAGCTTTACTCTGTATCTAACCCCGTGCAGTACCTGTCCTGGGAGTGTTTGATGGGGGACAGTGTAGACGGAGCTTTACTCTGTATCTAACCCCGTGCTGTCCCTGTCCTGGGAGTGTTTGATGGGGGACAGTGTAGAGGGAGCTTTACTCTGTATCTAACCCCGTGCTGTACCTGTCCTGGGAGTGTTTGATGGGGGACAGTGTAGACGGAGCTTTACTCTGTATCTAACCCCGTGCTGTCCCTGTCCTGGGAATGTTTGATGGGGGACAGTGTCGAGGGAGCTTTACTCTGTATCTAACCCCGTGCTGTACCTGTCCTGGGAGTGTTTGATGGGGACAGTGTTGAGGGAGCTTTACTCTGTAACTAACCCCGTGCTGTACCTGTCCTGGGAGTGTTTGATGTGGACAGTGTAGAGGGAGCTTTAATCTGTATCTAACCCCGTGCTGTACCTGTCCTGGGAGTGTTTGATGTGGACAGTGTGGAGGGAGCTTTACTCTGTATCTAACCCCGTGCTGTACCTGTCCTGGGAGTGTTTGATGGGGGCAGTGTAGAGGGAGCTTTACTCTGTATCTAACCCCGTGCTGTAACTGTCCTGAGAGTGTTTGATGGGGGACAGTGTAGAGGGAGCTTTACTCTGTATCTAACCCCGTGCTGTACCTGTCCTGGGAGTGTTTGATGTGGACAGTGTGGAGGGAGCTTTACTCTGTATCTAACCCCGTGCTGTACCTGTCCTGGGAGTGTTTAATGTGGACAGTGTAGAGGGAGCTTCACTCCGTATCTAACCCCGTGCTGTACCTGTCCTGGGAGTGTTTGATGGGGACAGTGTAGAGGGAGCTTTACTCTGTATCTAACCCCGTGCTGTACCTGTCCTGGGAGTGTTTGATGGGGGACAGTGTAGAGGGAGCTTTACTCTGTATCTAACCCCGTGCTGTACCTGTCCTGGGAGTGTTTGATGTGGACAGTGTGGAGGGAGCATTACTCTGTATCTAACCCCGTGATGTACCTGTCCTGGGAGTGTTTGATGGGGACAGTGTAGAGGGAGCTTTACTCTGTATCTAACCCCCTGCTGTACCTGTCCTGGGAGTGTTTGATGGGGGACAGTGTAGAGGGAGCTTTACTCTGTATCTAACCCCGTGATGTACCTGTCCTGGGAGTGTTTGATGGGGACAGTGTAGAGGGAGCTTTACTCTGTATCTAACCCCCTGCTGTACCTGTCGTGGGAGTGTTTGATGGGGGACAGTGTAGAGGGAGCTTTACTCTGTATCTAACCCCGTGCTGTACCTGTCCTGGGAGTGTTTGATGGGGGACAGTGTAGAGGGAGCATTACTCTGTATCTAACCCCGTGCTGTACCTGTCCTGGGAGTGTTTGATGTGGACAGTGTCGAGGGAGCTTTACTCTGTATCGAACCCCGTGCTGTACCTGTCCTGGGAGTGTTTGATGGGGGACAGTGTAGAGGGAGCTTTAATCTGTATCTAACCCCGTGCTGTACCTGTCCAGGGAGTGTTTGATGGGGACAGTGTAGAGGGAGCTTTACTCTGTATCTAACCCCGTGCTGTACCTGTCCTGGGAGTGTTTGATGGGGACAGTGTAGAGGGAGCTTTACTCTGTATCTAACACCACGCTGTCGCTGTCCTGGGAGCGTTTGATGGGGGACAGTGTAGAGGGAGCTTTACTCTGTATCTAACCCCGTGCTGTACCTGTCCTGGGAGTGTTTGATGGGGACAGTGTAGAGGGAGCGTTACTCTGTATCTAACCCCGTGCTGTTCCTGTCCTGGGAGTGTTTGATAGGGACAATGTAGAGGGAGCTTTACTCTGTATCTAACCCCGTGCTGTACCTGTCCTGGGAGTGTTTGGTGGGGACAGTGTAGAGGGAGCTTTACTCTGTATCTAACCCCGTGCTGTACCTGTCCTGGGAGTGTTTGATGGGGGACAGTGGAGAGGGAGCGTTACTCTGTATCGAACCCCGTGCTGTTCCTGTCCTGGGAGTGTTTGATAGGGACAATGTGGATGGAGCTTTACTCTGTATCTAACCCCGTGCTGTACCTGTCCTGGGAGTGTTTGGTGGGGACAGTGTAGAGGGAGCTTTACTCTGTATCTAACACCGTGCTGTACCTGTCCTGGGAGTGTTTGATGGGGACAGTGTAGAGGGAGCTTTACTCTGTATCTAACCCCGTGCTGTACCTGTCCTGGGAGTGTTTGATGGGGACAGTGTAGAGGGAGCTTTACTCTGTATCGAACCCCGTGCTGTGCCTGTCCTGGGAGTGTTTGATGGGGGACAGTGTAGAGGGAGCTTTACTCTGTATCTCACCCCGTGCTGTACCTGTCCTGGGAGTGTTTGATGGGGACAGTGTAGAGGGAGCTTTACTCTGTATCTAACCCCGTGCTGTACCTGTCCTGGGATTGTTTGATGGGGGACAGTGTAGAGGGAGCTTTACTCTGTATCTAACCCCGTGCTGTACCTGTCCTGGGAGTGTTTGATGGGGGACAGTGTAGAGGGAGCTTTACTCTGTATCTAACCCCGTGCTGTACCTGTCCTGGGAGTGTTTGATGCGGACAGTGTAGAGGGAGCTTTACTCTGTATCTAACCCCGTGCTGTCCCTGTCCTGGGAGTGTTTGATGGGGACAGTGTAGAGGGAGCTTTACTCTGTAACTGACTCTGTTTTGTATTTCAGATGCGAGATGCACAGGAAACTACACAACGATTGAAGACCTCTCCACTAGCAATGCAGGCTCTTCTGGAGAAGAAAGTCAATGAGCTGAAGAATGATTTCAAGGAACAGCTGAAAGGGACTGAGGAGGATACATCGTCACATGTTAAAGAGTTGGACCAGCAATTGCAGAATGTATTGTCCAACTCAAACCGCGAATACCAGTTGCTGTTTAAGATTGCTGTTGAGGAATTGAAGAAAAAGAGGCTGAATGATTTTGAGCAATATTGCAAGCAACAGGTACGCTAAATTAAAAATAAAATGTGGTTTTCAATGGAGCTGCGTAGAGGGAGCATAACTCTGATTCTCACCGCGCGCTGTACCTGTCCTGGGAGTGTTTGATGGGGACAGTGGAGAGGGAGCTTTACTCTGTATCTAACCCCGTGCTGTACCTGTCCTGGGAGTGTTTGATCTGGGACAGTGTAGAGTGAGCTTTACTCTGTATCTAACCCCGTGCTGTTCCTGTCCTGGGAGTGTTTGCTGGGGACAGTGTAGAGGGAGCTTTACTCTGTACCTAACCCCGTGCTGTACCTGTCCTGGGAGTGTTTGATGGGGGACAGTGTAGAGGGAGCTTTACTCTGTATCTCACCCCGTGCGGTACCTGTCCTGGGAGTGTTTGATGGGGGACAGTGTAGAGGGAGCTTTACTCTGTATCTAACCCCGTACTGTCCCTGACCTGGGAGTGTTTGATGGGGACAGTGCAGAGGGAGCTTTACTCTGTATCTAACCCCGTGCTGTACCTGTCCTGGGAGTGTTTGACGGGGACAGTGTAGAGGGAGCTTTACCCTGTATCTAACCCCGTGCTGTACCTGTCCTGGGAGTGTTTGATGGGGGATAGTGCAGAGGGAGCATTACTCTGTATCTAACCCCGTGCTGTACCTGTCCTGGGTGTGTTTGATGGGGGACAGTGTGGAGGGAGCTTTACTCTGTATCTAACCCCGTGCTGTACTTGGCCTGGGAGTGTTTGATGGGGGACAGTGTAGAGGGAGCTTTACTCTGTATCTAACCCCGTGCTGTACCTGTCCTGGGAGTGTTTGATGGGGACAGTGTAGAGGGAGCTTTACTCTGTATCTAACCCCGTGCTGTACCTGTCCTGGGAGTGTTTGATGGGGACAGTGGAGAGGGAGCTTTACTCTGTATCTAACCCCGTGCTGTACCTGTCCTGGGAGTGTTTGATGGGGACAGTGTAGAGGGAGCTTTAGTCTGTATCTAACCCCGTGTTGTACCTGTCCTGGGAGTGTTTGATGGGGACAGTGTAGCGGGAGCTTTACTCTGTATCGAACCCCGTGTTGTACCTGTCCTGGGAGTGTTTGATGGGGACAGTGGAGAGGGAGCTTTACTCTGTATCTAACCCCGTGCTGCACCTGTCCTGGGAGTGTTTGATGGGGACAGTGGAGAGGGAGCTTTACTCTGTATCTAACCCCGTGCAGTACCTGTCCTGGGAGTGTTTGATGAGGGACAGTGTAGAGGGAGCTTTACTCTGTATCTAACCCCGTGCTGTACCTGTCCTGGGAGTGTTTGATGTGGGCAGTGTGGAGGGAGCTTTACTCTGTATCTAACCCCGTGCTGTACCTGTCCTGGGAGTGTTTGATGGGGGACAGTGTAGACGGAGCTTTACTCTGTATCTAACCCCGTGCTGTCCCTGTCCTGGGAATGTTTGATGGGGGACAGTGTCGAGGGAGCTTTACTCTGTATCTAACCCCGTGCTGTACCTGTCCTGGGAGTGTTTGATGGGGACAGTGTTGAGGGAGCTTTACTCTGTAACTAACCCCGTGCTGTACCTGTCCTGGGAGTGTTTGATGTGGACAGATTAGAGGGAGCTTTAATCTGTATCTAACCCCGTGCTGTACCTTTCCTGGGAGTGTTTGATGTGGACAGAGTGGAGGGAGCTTTACTCTGTATCTAACCCCGTGCTGTACCTGTCCTGGGAGTGTTTGATGTGGACAGTGTGGAGGGTGCTTTACTCTGTATCTAACCCCGTGCTGTACCTGTCCTGGGAGTGTTTGATGTGGACAGTGTGGAGGGAGCTTTACTCTGTATCTAACCCCGTGATGTACCTGTCCTGGGAGTGTTTGATGGGGACAGTGTAGAGGAAGCTTTACTCTGTATCTAACCCCCTGCTGTACCTGTCCTGGGAGTGTTTGATGGGGGACAGTGTAGAGGGAGCTTTACTCTGTATCTAACCCCCTGCTGTACCTGTCGTGGGAGTGTTTGATGGGTACAGTGTAGAGGGAGCTTTACTCTGTATCTAACCCCGTGCTGTACCTGTCCTGGGAGTGTTTGTTGGGGGACAGTGTAGAGGGAGCATTACTCTGTATCTAACCCCGTGCTGTACCTGTCCTGGGAGTGTTTGATGTGGACAGTGTAGAGGGAGCTTTACTCTGTATCTAACCCCGTGCTGTACCTGTCCTGGGAGTGTTTGATGGGGGACAGTGTAGAGGGAGCTTTACTCTGTATCTAACCCCGTGCTGTACCTGTCCAGGGAGTGTTTGATGGGGACAGTGTAGAGGGAGCTTTACTCTGTATCTAACCCCGTGCTGTACCTGTCCTGGGTGTGTTTGATGGGGACAGTGTAGAGGGAGCTTTACTCTGTATCTAACACCACGCTGTCGCTGTCCTGGGAGCGTTTGATGGGGGACAGTGTAGAGGGAGCTTTACTCTGTATCTAACCCCGTGCTGTACCTGTCCTGGGAGTGTTTGATGGGGGACAGTGTAGAGGGAGCGTTACTCTGTATCTAACCCCGTGCTGTTCCTGTCCTGGGAGTGTTTGATAGGGACAATGTAGAGGGAGCTTTACTCTGTATCTAACCCCGTGCTGTACCTGTCCTGGGAGTGTTTGATGGGGGACAGTGTAGAGGGAGCTTTACTCTGTATCTAACCCCGTGCTGTTCCTGTCCTGGGAGTGTTTGATAGGGACAATGTAGAGGGAGCTTTACTCTGTATCTAACCCCGTGCTGTACCTGTCCTGGGAGTGTTTGGTGGGGACAGTGTAGAGGGAGCTTTACTCTGTATCTAACCCCGTGCTGTACCTGTCCTGGGAGTGTTTGATGGGGACAGTGTAGAGGGAGCTTTACTCTGTATCTAACCCCGTGCTGTACCTGTCCTGGGAGTGTTTGATCGGGACAGTGTGGAGGGAGCTTTACTCTGTATCTAACCCCGTGCTGTACCTGTCCTGGGAGTGTTTGATGTGGACAGTGAAGAGGGAGCTTTACTCTGTATCTAACCCCGTGCTGTACCTGTCCTGGGAGTGATTGATGTGGACAGTGTGGAGGGAGCTTTACTCTGTATCTAACCCCGTGCTGTACCTGTCCTGGCAGTGTTTGATGGGGACAGTGTAGAAGGAGCTTTACTCTGTATCTAACCCCGTGCTGTCCCTGTCCTGGGAGTGTTTGATGGGGGACATTGCAGAGGGAGCTTTACTCTGTATCTAACCCCGTGCTGTACCTGTCCTGGGAGTGCTTGATGGGGACAGTGTAGAGGGAGCTTTACTCTGTATCTAACCCCGTGCTGTACCTGTCCTGGGAGTGTTTGATGGGGACAGTGTAGAGGGAGCTTTACTCTGTATCTAACCCCGTGCTGTACCTGTTCTGGGTGTGTTTGATGGGGGACAGTGTAGAGGGAGCTTTACTCTGTATCTAACCCCGTGCTGTACCTGTCCTGGGAGTGTTTGATGGGGGACAGTGTAGAGGGAGCTTTACTCTGTATCTAACCCCGTGCTGTACCTGTCCTGGGAGTGTTTGATGGGGACAGGGTAAAGGGAGCTTCACTCTGTATCTAGCCCCGTGCTGTACCTGTCCTGGGAGAGTTTGATGGGGGCAGTGTAGAGGGAGCTTTACTCTGTATCTAACCCCGTGCTGTACCTGTCCTGGGAGTGTTTGATGGGGGACAGTGTAGAGGGAGCTTTACTCTGTATCTAACCCCGTGCAGTACCTGTCCTGGGAGTGTTTGATGGGGGACAGTGTAGACGGAGCTTTACTCTGTATCTAACCCCGTGCTGTCCCTGTCCTGGGAGTGTTTGATGGGGGACAGTGTAGAGGGAGCTTTACTCTGTATCTAACCCCGTGCTGTACCTGTCCTGGGAGTGTTTGATGGGGGACAGTGTAGACGGAGCTTTACTCTGTATCTAACCCCGTGCTGTCCCTGTCCTGGGAATGTTTGATGGGGGACAGTGTCGAGGGAGCTTTACTCTGTATCTAACCCCGTGCTGTACCTGTCCTGGGAGTGTTTGATGGGGACAGTGTTGAGGGAGCTTTACTCTGTAACTAACCCCGTGCTGTACCTGTCCTGGGAGTGTTTGATGTGGACAGTGTAGAGGGAGCTTTAATCTGTATCTAACCCCGTGCTGTACCTGTCCTGGGAGTGTTTGATGTGGACAGTGTGGAGGGAGCTTTACTCTGTATCTAACCCCGTGCTGTACCTGTCCTGGGAGTGTTTGATGGGGGCAGTGTAGAGGGAGCTTTACTCTGTATCTAACCCCGTGCTGTAACTGTCCTGAGAGTGTTTGATGGGGGACAGTGTAGAGGGAGCTTTACTCTGTATCTAACCCCGTGCTGTACCTGTCCTGGGAGTGTTTGATGTGGACAGTGTGGAGGGAGCTTTACTCTGTATCTAACCCCGTGCTGTACCTGTCCTGGGAGTGTTTAATGTGGACAGTGTAGAGGGAGCTTCACTCCGTATCTAACCCCGTGCTGTACCTGTCCTGGGAGTGTTTGATGGGGACAGTGTAGAGGGAGCTTTACTCTGTATCTAACCCCGTGCTGTACCTGTCCTGGGAGTGTTTGATGGGGGACAGTGTAGAGGGAGCTTTACTCTGTATCTAACCCCGTGCTGTACCTGTCCTGGGAGTGTTTGATGTGGACAGTGTGGAGGGAGCATTACTCTGTATCTAACCCCGTGATGTACCTGTCCTGGGAGTGTTTGATGGGGACAGTGTAGAGGGAGCTTTACTCTGTATCTAACCCCCTGCTGTACCTGTCCTGGGAGTGTTTGATGGGGGACAGTGTAGAGGGAGCTTTACTCTGTATCTAACCCCGTGATGTACCTGTCCTGGGAGTGTTTGATGGGGACAGTGTAGAGGGAGCTTTACTCTGTATCTAACCCCCTGCTGTACCTGTCGTGGGAGTGTTTGATGGGGGACAGTGTAGAGGGAGCTTTACTCTGTATCTAACCCCGTGCTGTACCTGTCCTGGGAGTGTTTGATGGGGGACAGTGTAGAGGGAGCATTACTCTGTATCTAACCCCGTGCTGTACCTGTCCTGGGAGTGTTTGATGTGGACAGTGTCGAGGGAGCTTTACTCTGTATCGAACCCCGTGCTGTACCTGTCCTGGGAGTGTTTGATGGGGGACAGTGTAGAGGGAGCTTTAATCTGTATCTAACCCCGTGCTGTACCTGTCCAGGGAGTGTTTGATGGGGACAGTGTAGAGGGAGCTTTACTCTGTATCTAACCCCGTGCTGTACCTGTCCTGGGAGTGTTTGATGGGGACAGTGTAGAGGGAGCTTTACTCTGTATCTAACACCACGCTGTCGCTGTCCTGGGAGCGTTTGATGGGGTACAGTGTAGAGGGAGCTTTACTCTGTATCTAACCCCGTGCTGTACCTGTCCTGGGAGTGTTTGATGGGGACAGTGTAGAGGGAGCGTTACTCTGTATCTAACCCCGTGCTGTTCCTGTCCTGGGAGTGTTTGATAGGGACAATGTAGAGGGAGCTTTACTCTGTATCTAACCCCGTGCTGTACCTGTCCTGGGAGTGTTTGGTGGGGACAGTGTAGAGGGAGCTTTACTCTGTATCTAACCCCGTGCTGTACCTGTCCTGGGAGTGTTTGATGGGGGACAGTGGAGAGGGAGCGTTACTCTGTATCGAACCCCGTGCTGTTCCTGTCCTGGGAGTGTTTGATAGGGACAATGTGGATGGAGCTTTACTCTGTATCTAACCCCGTGCTGTACCTGTCCTGGGAGTGTTTGGTGGGGACAGTGTAGAGGGAGCTTTACTCTGTATCTAACACCGTGCTGTACCTGTCCTGGGAGTGTTTGATGGGGACAGTGTAGAGGGAGCTTTACTCTGTATCTAACCCCGTGCTGTACCTGTCCTGGGAGTGTTTGATGGGGACAGTGTAGAGGGAGCTTTACTCTGTATCGAACCCCGTGCTGTGCCTGTCCTGGGAGTGTTTGATGGGGGACAGTGTAGAGGGAGCTTTACTCTGTATCTCACCCCGTGCTGTACCTGTCCTGGGAGTGTTTGATGGGGACAGTGTAGAGGGAGCTTTACTCTGTATCTAACCCCGTGCTGTACCTGTCCTGGGATTGTTTGATGGGGGACAGTGTAGAGGGAGCTTTACTCTGTATCTAACCCCGTGCTGTACCTGTCCTGGGAGTGTTTGATGGGGGACAGTGTAGAGGGAGCTTTACTCTGTATCTAACCCCGTGCTGTACCTGTCCTGGGAGTGTTTGATGCGGACAGTGTAGAGGGAGCTTTACTCTGTATCTAACCCCGTGCTGTCCCTGTCCTGGGAGTGTTTGATGGGGACAGTGTAGAGGGAGCTTTACTCTGTAACTGACTCTGTTTTGTATTTCAGATGCGAGATGCACAGGAAACTACACAACGATTGAAGACCTCTCCACTAGCAATGCAGGCTCTTCTGGAGAAGAAAGTCAATGAGCTGAAGAATGATTTCAAGGAACAGCTGAAAGGGACTGAGGAGGATACATCGTCACATGTTAAAGAGTTGGACCAGCAATTGCAGAATGTATTGTCCAACTCAAACCGCGAATACCAGTTGCTGTTTAAGATTGCTGTTGAGGAATTGAAGAAAAAGAGGCTGAATGATTTTGAGCAATATTGCAAGCAACAGGTACGCTAAATTAAAAATAAAATGTGGTTTTCAATGGAGCTGCGTAGAGGGAGCATAACTCTGATTCTCACCGCGCGCTGTACCTGTCCTGGGAGTGTTTGATGGGGACAGTGGAGAGGGAGCTTTACTCTGTATCTAACCCCGTGCTGTACCTGTCCTGGGAGTGTTTGATCTGGGACAGTGTAGAGTGAGCTTTACTCTGTATCTAACCCCGTGCTGTTCCTGTCCTGGGAGTGTTTGCTGGGGACAGTGTAGAGGGAGCTTTACTCTGTACCTAACCCCGTGCTGTACCTGTCCTGGGAGTGTTTGATGGGGGACAGTGTAGAGGGAGCTTTACTCTGTATCTCACCCCGTGCGGTACCTGTCCTGGGAGTGTTTGATGGGGGACAGTGTAGAGGGAGCTTTACTCTGTATCTAACCCCGTACTGTCCCTGACCTGGGAGTGTTTGATGGGGACAGTGCAGAGGGAGCTTTACTCTGTATCTAACCCCGTGCTGTACCTGTCCTGGGAGTGTTTGACGGGGACAGTGTAGAGGGAGCTTTACCCTGTATCTAACCCCGTGCTGTACCTGTCCTGGGAGTGTTTGATGGGGGATAGTGCAGAGGGAGCATTACTCTGTATCTAACCCCGTGCTGTACCTGTCCTGGGTGTGTTTGATGGGGGACAGTGTGGAGGGAGCTTTACTCTGTATCTAACCCCGTGCTGTACTTGGCCTGGGAGTGTTTGATGGGGGACAGTGTAGAGGGAGCTTTACTCTGTATCTAACCCCGTGCTGTACCTGTCCTGGGAGTGTTTGATGGGGACAGTGTAGAGGGAGCTTTACTCTGTATCTAACCCCGTGCTGTACCTGTCCTGGGAGTGTTTGATGGGGACAGTGGAGAGGGAGCTTTACTCTGTATCTAACCCCGTGCTGTACCTGTCCTGGGAGTGTTTGATGGGGACAGTGTAGAGGGAGCTTTAGTCTGTATCTAACCCCGTGTTGTACCTGTCCTGGGAGTGTTTGATGGGGACAGTGTAGCGGGAGCTTTACTCTGTATCGAACCCCGTGTTGTACCTGTCCTGGGAGTGTTTGATGGGGACAGTGGAGAGGGAGCTTTACTCTGTATCTAACCCCGTGCTGCACCTGTCCTGGGAGTGTTTGATGGGGACAGTGGAGAGGGAGCTTTACTCTGTATCTAACCCCGTGCAGTACCTGTCCTGGGAGTGTTTGATGAGGGACAGTGTAGAGGGAGCTTTACTCTGTATCTAACCCCGTGCTGTACCTGTCCTGGGAGTGTTTGATGTGGGCAGTGTGGAGGGAGCTTTACTCTGTATCTAACCCCGTGCTGTACCTGTCCTGGGAGTGTTTGATGGGGGACAGTGTAGAGGGAGCTTTACTCTGTATCTAACCCCGTGCAGTACCTGTCCTGGGAGTGTTTGATGGGGGACAGTGTAGACGGAGCTTTACTCTGTATCTAACCCCGTGCTGTCCCTGTCCTGGGAGTGTTTGATGGGGGACAGTGTAGAGGGAGCTTTACTCTGTATCTAACCCCGTGCTGTACCTGTCCTGGGAGTGTTTGATGGGGGACAGTGTAGACGGAGCTTTACTCTGTATCTAACCCCGTGCTGTCCCTGTCCTGGGAATGTTTGATGGGGGACAGTGTCGAGGGAGCTTTACTCTGTATCTAACCCCGTGCTGTACCTGTCCTGGGAGTGTTTGATGGGGACAGTGTTGAGGGAGCTTTACTCTGTAACTAACCCCGTGCTGTACCTGTCCTGGGAGTGTTTGATGTGGACAGTGTAGAGGGAGCTTTAATCTGTATCTAACCCCGTGCTGTACCTGTCCTGGGAGTGTTTGATGTGGACAGTGTGGAGGGAGCTTTACTCTGTATCTAACCCCGTGCTGTACCTGTCCTGGGAGTGTTTGATGGGGGCAGTGTAGAGGGAGCTTTACTCTGTATCTAACCCCGTGCTGTAACTGTCCTGAGAGTGTTTGATGGGGGACAGTGTAGAGGGAGCTTTACTCTGTATCTAACCCCGTGCTGTACCTGTCCTGGGAGTGTTTGATGTGGACAGTGTGGAGGGAGCTTTACTCTGTATCTAACCCCGTGCTGTACCTGTCCTGGGAGTGTTTAATGTGGACAGTGTAGAGGGAGCTTCACTCCGTATCTAACCCCGTGCTGTACCTGTCCTGGGAGTGTTTGATGGGGACAGTGTAGAGGGAGCTTTACTCTGTATCTAACCCCGTGCTGTACCTGTCCTGGGAGTGTTTGATGGGGGACAGTGTAGAGGGAGCTTTACTCTGTATCTAACCCCGTGCTGTACCTGTCCTGGGAGTGTTTGATGTGGACAGTGTGGAGGGAGCATTACTCTGTATCTAACCCCGTGATGTACCTGTCCTGGGAGTGTTTGATGGGGACAGTGTAGAGGGAGCTTTACTCTGTATCTAACCCCCTGCTGTACCTGTCCTGGGAGTGTTTGATGGGGGACAGTGTAGAGGGAGCTTTACTCTGTATCTAACCCCGTGATGTACCTGTCCTGGGAGTGTTTGATGGGGACAGTGTAGAGGGAGCTTTACTCTGTATCTAACCCCCTGCTGTACCTGTCGTGGGAGTGTTTGATGGGGGACAGTGTAGAGGGAGCTTTACTCTGTATCTAACCCCGTGCTGTACCTGTCCTGGGAGTGTTTGATGGGGGACAGTGTAGAGGGAGCATTACTCTGTATCTAACCCCGTGCTGTACCTGTCCTGGGAGTGTTTGATGTGGACAGTGTCGAGGGAGCTTTACTCTGTATCGAACCCCGTGCTGTACCTGTCCTGGGAGTGTTTGATGGGGGACAGTGTAGAGGGAGCTTTAATCTGTATCTAACCCCGTGCTGTACCTGTCCAGGGAGTGTTTGATGGGGACAGTGTAGAGGGAGCTTTACTCTGTATCTAACCCCGTGCTGTACCTGTCCTGGGAGTGTTTGATGGGGACAGTGTAGAGGGAGCTTTACTCTGTATCTAACACCACGCTGTCGCTGTCCTGGGAGCGTTTGATGGGGTACAGTGTAGAGGGAGCTTTACTCTGTATCTAACCCCGTGCTGTACCTGTCCTGGGAGTGTTTGATGGGGACAGTGTAGAGGGAGCGTTACTCTGTATCTAACCCCGTGCTGTTCCTGTCCTGGGAGTGTTTGATAGGGACAATGTAGAGGGAGCTTTACTCTGTATCTAACCCTGTGCTGTACCTGTCCTGGGAGTGTTTGGTGGGGACAGTGTAGAGGGAGCTTTACTCTGTATCTAACCCCGTGCTGTACCTGTCCTGGGAGTGTTTGATGGGGGACAGTGGAGAGGGAGCGTTACTCTGTATCGAACCCCGTGCTGTTCCTGTCCTGGGAGTGTTTGATAGGGACAATGTGGATGGAGCTTTACTCTGTATCTAACCCCGTGCTGTACCTGTCCTGGGAGTGTTTGGTGGGGACAGTGTAGAGGGAGCTTTACTCTGTATCTAACACCGTGCTGTACCTGTCCTGGGAGTGTTTGATGGGGACAGTGTAGAGGGAGCTTTACTCTGTATCTAACCCCGTGCTGTACCTGTCCTGGGAGTGTTTGATGGGGACAGTGTAGAGGGAGCTTTACTCTGTATCGAACCCCGTGCTGTGCCTGTCCTGGGAGTGTTTGATGGGGGACAGTGTAGAGGGAGCTTTACTCTGTATCTCACCCCGTGCTGTACCTGTCCTGGGAGTGTTTGATGGGGACAGTGTAGAGGGAGCTTTACTCTGTATCTAACCCCGTGCTGTACCTGTCCTGGGATTGTTTGATGGGGGACAGTGTAGAGGGAGCTTTACTCTGTATCTAACCCCGTGCTGTCCCTGTCCTGGGAGTGTTTGATGGGGACAGTGTAGAGGGAGCTTTACTCTGTAACTGACTCTGTTTTGTATTTCAGATGCGAGATGCACAGGAAACTACACAACGATTGAAGACCTCTCCACTAGCAATGCAGGCTCTTCTGGAGAAGAAAGTCAATGAGCTGAAGAATGATTTCAAGGAACAGCTGAAAGGGACTGAGGAGGATACATCGTCACATGTTAAAGAGTTGGACCAGCAATTGCAGAATGTATTGTCCAACTCAAACCGCGAATACCAGTTGCTGTTTAAGATTGCTGTTGAGGAATTGAAGAAAAAGAGGCTGAATGATTTTGAGCAATATTGCAAGCAACAGGTACGCTAAATTAAAAATAAAATGTGGTTTTCAATGGAGCTGCGTAGAGGGAGCATAACTCTGATTCTCACCGCGCGCTGTACCTGTCCTGGGAGTGTTTGATGGGGACAGTGGAGAGGGAGCTTTACTCTGTATCTAACCCCGTGCTGTACCTGTCCTGGGAGTGTTTGATCTGGGACAGTGTAGAGTGAGCTTTACTCTGTATCTAACCCCGTGCTGTTCCTGTCCTGGGAGTGTTTGCTGGGGACAGTGTAGAGGGAGCTTTACTCTGTACCTAACCCCGTGCTGTACCTGTCCTGGGAGTGTTTGATGGGGGACAGTGTAGAGGGAGCTTTACTCTGTATCTCACCCCGTGCGGTACCTGTCCTGGGAGTGTTTGATGGGGGACAGTGTAGAGGGAGCTTTACTCTGTATCTAACCCCGTACTGTCCCTGACCTGGGAGTGTTTGATGGGGACAGTGCAGAGGGAGCTTTACTCTGTATCTAACCCCGTGCTGTACCTGTCCTGGGAGTGTTTGACGGGGACAGTGTAGAGGGAGCTTTACCCTGTATCTAACCCCGTGCTGTACCTGTCCTGGGAGTGTTTGATGGGGGATAGTGCAGAGGGAGCATTACTCTGTATCTAACCCCGTGCTGTACCTGTCCTGGGTGTGTTTGATGGGGGACAGTGTGGAGGGAGCTTTACTCTGTATCTAACCCCGTGCTGTACTTGGCCTGGGAGTGTTTGATGGGGGACAGTGTAGAGGGAGCTTTACTCTGTATCTAACCCCGTGCTGTACCTGTCCTGGGAGTGTTTGATGGGGACAGTGTAGAGGGAGCTTTACTCTGTATCTAACCCCGTGCTGTACCTGTCCTGGGAGTGTTTGATGGGGACAGTGGAGAGGGAGCTTTACTCTGTATCTAACCCCGTGCTGTACCTGTCCTGGGAGTGTTTGATGGGGACAGTGTAGAGGGAGCTTTAGTCTGTATCTAACCCCGTGTTGTACCTGTCCTGGGAGTGTTTGATGGGGACAGTGTAGCGGGAGCTTTACTCTGTATCGAACCCCGTGTTGTACCTGTCCTGGGAGTGTTTGATGGGGACAGTGGAGAGGGAGCTTTACTCTGTATCTAACCCCGTGCTGCACCTGTCCTGGGAGTGTTTGATGGGGACAGTGGAGAGGGAGCTTTACTCTGTATCTAACCCCGTGCAGTACCTGTCCTGGGAGTGTTTGATGAGGGACAGTGTAGAGGGAGCTTTACTCTGTATCTAACCCCGTGCTGTACCTGTCCTGGGAGTGTTTGATGTGGGCAGTGTGGAGGGAGCTTTACTCTGTATCTAACCCCGTGCTGTACCTGTCCTGGGAGTGTTTGATGGGGGCAGTGTAGAGGGAGCTTTCCTCTGTATCTAACCCCGTGCTGTACCTGTCCTGGGAATGTTTGATGTGGACAGTGTAGAGGGAGCTTTACTCTGTATCTAACCCCGTGCTGTACCTGTCCTGGGAGTGTTTGATGTGGACAGTGTGGAGGGAGCTTTACTCTGTATCTAACCCCGTGCTGTACCTGTCCTGGGAGTGTTTGATGTGGACAGTGTGGAGGGAGCTTTACTCTGTATCTAACCCCGTGATGTACCTGTCCTGGGAGTGTTTGATGGGGACAGTGTAGAGGGAGCTTTACTCTGTATCTAACCCCCTGCTGTACCTGTCCTGGGAGTGTTTGATGGGGGACAGTGTAGAGGGAGCTTTACTCTGTACCCAACCCCGTGATGTACCTGTCCTGGGAGTGTTTGATGGGGACAGTGTCGAGGGAGCTTTACTCTGTATCAAACCCCGTGCTGTACCTGTCCTGGGAGTGTTTGATGTGGACAGTGTAGAGGGAGCTTTACTCTGTATCTAACCCCGTGCTGTACCTGTCCTGGGAGTGTTTGATGTGGACAGTGTGGAGGGAGCTTTACTCTGTATCTAACCCCGTGCTGTACCTGTCCTGGGAGTGTTTGATGGGGGACAGTGTAGAGGGAGCTTTACTCTGTATCTAACCCCGCGCTGTACCTGTCCTGGGAGTGTTTGATGGGGGACAGTGTAGAGGGGGCTTTACTCTGTATCTAACCCCGTGCTGTACCTGTCCTGGCAGTGTTTGATGGGGACAGTGTAGAAGGAGCTTTACTCTGTATCTAACCCCGTGCTGTCCCTGTCCTGGGAGTGTTTGATGGGGGACAGTGTAGAGGGAGCTTTACTCTGTATCTAACCCCGTGCTGTACCTGTCCTGGGAGTGTTTGATGGGGACAGTGTAGAGGGAGCTTTACTCTGTATCTAACCCCGTGCTGTACCTGTCCTGGGAGTGTTTGATGGGGACAGTGTAGAGGGAGCTTTACTCTGTATCTAACCCCGTGCTGTACCTGTCCTGGGTGTGTTTGATGGGGGACAGCGTAGAGGGAGCTTTACTCTGTATCTAACCCCGTGCTGTACCTGTCCTGGGAGTGTTTGATGGGGGACAGTGTAGAGGGAGCTTTACTCTGTATCTAACCCCGTGCTGTACCTGTCCTGGGAGTGTTTGATGGGGGACAGTGCAGAGGGAGCTTTACTCTGTACCCAACCCCGTGATGTACCTGTCCTGGGTGTGTTTGATGGGGACAGTGTCGAGGGAGCTTTACTCTGTATCAAACCCCGTGCTGTACCTGTCCTGGGAGTGTTTGATGTGGACAGTGTAGAGGGAGCTTTACTCTGTATCTAACCCCGTGCTGTACCTGTCCTGGGAGTGTTTGATGTGGACAGTGTGGAGGGAGCTTTACTCTGTATCTAACCCCGTGCTGTACCTGTCCTGGGAGTGTTTGATGGGGGCAGTGTAGAGGGAGCTTTACTCTGTATCTAACCCCGTGCTGTACCTGTCCTGGGAGTGTTTGATGGGGACAGTGTAGAGGGAGCTTCACTCTGTATCTAACCCCCTGCTGTACCTGTCCTGGGAGTGTTTGATGCGGGACAGTGTAGAGGGAGCTTTACTCTGTATCTAACCCCGTGCTGTACCTGTCCTGGGAGTGTTTGATGTGGACAGTGTAGAGGGTGCTTTACTCTGTATCTAACCCCGTGCTGTACCTGTCCTGGGAGTGTTTGATGGGGGACAGTGTAGAGGGAGCTTTACTCTGTATCTCACCCCGCGCTGTACCTGTCCTGGGAGTGTTTGATGGGGGACAGTGGAGAGGGAGCTTTACTCTGTATCTAACCCCGTGCTGTACCTGTCCTGGCAGTGTTTGATGGGGACAGTGTAGAAGGAGCTTTACTCTGTATCTAACCCCGTGCTGTCCCTGTCCTGAGAGTGTTTGATGGGGGACAGTGTAGAGGGAGCTTTACTCTGTATCTAACCCCGTGCTGTACCTGTCCTGGGAGTGTTTGATGGGGACAGTGTAGAGGGAGCTTTACTCTGTATCTAACCCCGTGCTGTACCTGTCCTGGGAGTGTTTGATGGGGACAGTGTAGAGGGAGCTTTACTCTGTATCTAACCCCGTGCTGTACCTGTCCTGGGTGTGTTTGATGGGGGACAGTGTAGAGGGAGCTTTACTCTGTATCTAACCCCGTGCTGTACCTGTCCTGGGAGTGTTTGATGGGGGACAGTGTAGAGGGAGCTTTACTCTGTATCTAACCCCGTGCTGTACCTGTCCTGGGAGTGTTTGATGGGGACAGGGTAAAGGGAGCTTTACTCTGTATCTAACCCCGTGCTGTACCTGTCCTGGGAGTGTTTGATGGGGGCAGTGTAGAGGGAGCTTTACTCTGTATCTAACCCCGTGCTGTACCTGTCCTGGGAGTGTTTGATGGGGGACAGTGTAGAGGGAGCTTTACTCTGTATCTAACCCCGTGCTGTACCTGTCCTGGGAGTGTTTGATGGGGGACAGTGTAGACGGAGCTTTACTCTGTATCTAACCCCGTGCTGTCCGTGTCCTGGGAATGTTTGATGGGGGACAGTGTAGAGGGAGCTTTACTCTGTATCTAACCCCGTGCTGTACCTGTCCTGGGAGTGTTTGATGGGGACAGTGTTGAGGGAGCTTTACTCTGTAACTAACCCC
Source organism: Mustelus asterias (assembly GCF_964213995.1). Classification (NCBI taxonomy): domain Eukaryota; kingdom Metazoa; phylum Chordata; class Chondrichthyes; order Carcharhiniformes; family Triakidae; genus Mustelus; species Mustelus asterias. The sequence goes on from NW_027590424.1 coordinate 91,298, forward strand.
GTGCTGTACCTGCCCTGGGAGTGTTTGATGTGGACAGTGTAGAGGGAGCTTTACTCTGTATCTAACCCCGTGCTGTACCTGTCCTGGGAGTGTTTGATGTGGACAGTGTGGAGGGAGCTTTACTCTGTATCGAACCCCATGCTGTACCTGTCCTGGGAGTGTTTGATGGGGGCAGTGTGGAGGGAGCTTTACTCTGTATCTAACCCCGTGCTGTACCTGTCCTGGGAGTGTTTGATGTGGACAGTGTGGAGGGAGCTTTACTCTGTATCTAACGCCGTGATGTACCTGTCCTGGGAGTGTTTGATGGGGACAGTGTCGAGGGAGCTTTACTCTGTATCTAACCCCCTGCTGTACCTGTCCTGGGAGTGTTTGATGGGGGCAGTGGAGAGGGAGCTTTACTCTGTATCTAACCCCGTGCTGTACCTGTCCTGAGAGTGTTTGATGGGGGACAGTGTAGAGGGAGCTTTACTCTGTATCGAACCCCGTGCTGTACCTGTCCTGGGAGTGTTTGATGTGGACAGTGTGGAGGGAGCTTTACTCTGTATCTAACCCCGTGATGTACCTGTCCTGGGAGTGTTTGATGGGGACAGTGTAGAGGGAGCTTTACTCTGTATCTAACCCCCTGCTGTACCTGTCCTGGGAGTGTTTGATGGGGGACAGTGTAGAGGGAGCTTTACTCTGTATCTAACCCCGTGATGTACCTGTGCTGGGAGTGTTTGATGGGGACAGTGTAGAGGGAGCATTACTCTGTATCTAACCCCCTGCTGTACCTGTCCTGGGAGTGTTTGATGGGGGACAGTGTAGAGGGAGCTTTCGTCTGTATCTAACCCCGTGCTGTACCTGTCCTGGGAGTGTTTGATGGGGGACAGTGTAGAGGGAGCTTTACTCTGTATCTAACCCCGTGCTGTACCTGTCCTGGGAGTGTTTGTTGTGGACAGTGTAGAGGGAGCTTTACTCTGTATCTAACCCCGTGCTGTACCTGTCCTGGGAATGTTTGATGGGGGACAGTGTAGAGGGAGCTTTACTCTGTATCTAACCCCGTGCTGTACCTGTCCAGGGAGTCTTTGATGGGGACAGTGTAGAGGGAGCATTACTCTGTATCTAACCCCGTGCTGTACCTGTCCTGGGAGTGTTTGATGGGGACAGTGTAGAGGGAGCTTTACTCTGTATCTAACACCACGCTGTCGCTGTCCTGGGAGCGTTTGATGGGGGACAGTGTGGAGGGAGCTTTACTCTGTATCTAACCCCGTGCTGTACCTGTCCTGGGAGTGTTTGATGGGGGACAGTGGAGAGGGAGCGTTACTCTGTATCTAACCCCGTGCTGTTCCTGTCCTGGGAGTGTTTGATAGGGACAATGTAGAGGGAGCTTTACTCTGTAACTGACTCTGTTTTGTATTTCAGATGCGAGATGCACAGGAAACTACACAACGATTGAAGACCTCTCCACTAGCAATGCAGGCTCTTCTGGAGAAGAAAGTCAATGAGCTGAAGAATGATTTTAAGGAGCAGCTGAAAGGGACTGAGAAGGATACATCGTCACATGTTAAAGAATTGGACCAGCAATTGCAGAATGTATTGTCCAACTTAAACCGCGAATACCAGTTGCTGTTTAAGATTGCTGTTCCTGAATTGAAGAAAAACAAGCTGAAAGATTTTAACCAATACTGCAAGCAACAGGTACGCTAAATTAAAAATAAAATGTGCTTTTCAATGGAGCTGCGTAGAGGGAGCTTTACCCTGAATCGAACCCCGTGCTGTACCTGTCCTGGGAGTGTTTGATGGGGACGGTGTCGAGGGAGCTTCACTCTGTATCTAACCCCGTGCTGTAACTGTCCTGGGAGTGTTTGATGGGGACGGTGTAGAGGGAGCTTTCCTCTGTATCTAACCCCGTGCTGTACCTGTCCTGGGAGTGTTTGATGGGGGACAGTGTAGAGGGAGCTTTACTCTGTATCTAACCCCGTGCTGTCACTGTCCTGGGAGTTTTTGATGGGGACAGTGCAGAGGGAGCTTTACTCTGTATCTAACCCCGTGCTGTACCTGTCCTGGGAGTTTTTGATGGGGACAGTGTAGAGGGAGCTTTACTCTGCATCGAACCCCGTGCTGTACCTGTTCTGGGTGTGTTTGATGGGGACAGTGTAGAGGGAGCTTTACTCTGTATCTAACCCCGTGCTGTACCTGTCCTGGGAGTGTTTGATGGGGACAGTGTAGAGGGAGCTTTACTCTGTATCTAACCCCGTGCTGTACCTGTCCTGGGAGTGTTTGATGGGGGACAGTGTAGAGGGAGCTTTACTCTGTATCTAACCCCGTGCTGTAACTGTCCTGCGAGTGTTTGATGGGGACAGTGTAGAGGGAGCTTTCCTCTGTATCTAAGCCCGTGTTGTACCTGTCCTGGGAGTGTTTGATGGGGACAGTGTAGAGGGAGCTTTACTCTGTATCTAACCCCGTGCTGTACCTGTCCTGGGAGTGTTTGATGGGGACAGTGTAGAGGGAGCTTTACTCTGTATCTAACCCCGTGCTGTAACTGTCCTGGGAGTGTTTGATGGGGACAGTGTAGAGGGAGCTTTACTCTGTATCTAAGCCCGTGCTGTACCTGTCCTGGGAGTGTTTGATGGGGACAGTGTAGAGGGAGCTTTACTCTGTATCTAACCCCGTGCTGTACCTGTCCTGGGAGTGTTTGATGGGGACAGTGTAGAGGGAGCTTTACTCTGTATCTAACCCCGTGCTGTACCTGTCCTGGGAGTGTTTGATGGGGACAGTGTAGAGGGAGCTTTACTCTGTATCTAACCCCGTGCTGTACCTGTCCTGGGAGTGTTTGATGGGGACAGTGTAGAGGGAGCTTTACTCTGTATCTAAGCCCGTGCTGTACCTGTCCTGGGAGTGTTTGATGGGGACAGTGTAGAGGGAGCTTTACTCTGTATCTAACCCCGTGCTGTACCTGTCCTGGGAGTGTTTGATGGGGGCAGTGTAGAGGGAGCTTTACTCTGTATCTAACCCCGTGCTGTCCCTGTCCTGGGAGTGTTTGATGGGGACAGTGTAGAGGGAGCTTTACTCTGTAACTGACTCTGTTTTGTATTTCAGATGCGAGATGCACAGGAAACTACACAACGATTGAAGACCTCTCCACTAGCAATGCAGGCTCTTCTGGAGAAGAAAGTCAATGAGCTGAAGAATGATTTTAAGGAGCAGCTGAAAGGGACTGAGGAGGATACATCGTCACATGTTAAAGAGTTGGACCAGCAATTGCAGAATGTATTGTCCAACTTAAACCGCGAATACCAGTTGCTGTTTAAGATTGCTGTTCATGAATTGAAGAAAAAGAGGCTGAAAGATTTTAACCAATACTGCAAGCCACAGGTACGCTAAATTAAAAATAAAATGTGCTTTTCAATGGAGCTGCGTAGAGGGAGCATAACTCTGATTCTCACCGCGCGCTGTACCTGTCCTGGGAGTGTTTGATCTGCGACAGTGTAGAGGGAGCTTTACTCTGTATCTAACCCCGTGCTGTACCTGTCCTGGGAGTGTTTGATGGGGACAGTGTAGAGGGAGCTTTACTCTGTATCTAACCCCGTGCTGTACCTGTCCTGGGAGTGTTTGATGGGGGACAGTGTAGAGGGAGCTTTACTCTGTATCTAACCCCGTGCTGTACCTGTCCTGGGAGTGTTTGATGGGGACAGTGTAGAGGGAGCTTTACTCTGTATCTAACCCCGTGCTGTACCTGTCCTGGGAGTGTTTGATGGGGGACAGTGTAGAGTGAGCTTTACTCTGTATCTAACCCCGTGCTGTACCTGCCCTGGGAGTGTTTGATGGGGACAGTGTAGAGTGAGCTTTACTCTGTATCTAACCCCGTGCTGTTCCTGTCCTGGGAGTGTTTGTTGGGGACAGTGTAGAGGGAGCTTTACTCTGTATCTAACCCCGTGCTGTACCTGTCCTGGGGGTGTTTGATGGGGACAGTGTAGAGGGAGCTTTACTCTGTATCTAAACCCGTGCTGTACCTGTCCTGGGAGTGTTTGATGGGGGACAGTGTAGAGGGAGCTTTACTCTGTATCTAACCCCGTGCTGTACCTGTCCTGGGAGTGTTTGATGGGGGACAGTGTAGAGGGAGCTTTACTCTGTATCTAACCCCGTGCTGTCCCTGTCCTGGGAGTGTTTGATGGGGACAGTGCAGAGGGAGCTTTACTCTGTATCTAACCCCGTGCTGTACCTGTCCTGGGAGTGTTTGATGGGGGATAGTGCAGAGGGAGCATTACTCTGTATCTAACCCCGTGCTGTACCTGTCCTGGGTGTGTTTGATGGGGGACAGTGTGGAGGGAGCTTTACTCTGTATCTAACCCCGTGCTGTACTTGGCCTGGGAGTGTTTGATGGGGGACAGTGTAGAGGGAGCTTTACTCTGTATCTAACCCCGTGCTGTACCTGTCCTGGGAGTGTTTGATGGGGACAGTGTAGAGGGAGCTTTACTCTGTATCTAACCCCGTGCTGTACCTGTCCTGGGAGTGTTTGATGGGGACAGTGTAGAGGGAGCTTTACTCTGTATCTAACCCCGTGCTGTACCTGTCCTGGGAGTGTTTGATGGGGACAGTGTAGAGGGAGCTTTAGTCTGTATCTAACCCCGTGTTGTACCTGTCCTGGGAGTGTTTGATGGGGACAGTGTAGCGGGAGCTTTACTCTGTATCGAACCCCGTGTTGTACCTGTCCAGGGAGTGTTTGATGGGGACAGTGAAGAGGGAGCTTTACTCTGTATCTAACCCCGTGCTGCACCTGCCCTGGGAGTGTTTGATGGGGACAGTGGAGAGGGAGCTTTACTCTGTATCTAACCCCGTGCTGTACCTGTCCTGGGAGTGTTTGATGAGGGACAGTGTAGAGGGAGCATTACTCTGTATCTAACCCCGTGCTGTACCTGTCCTGGGAGTGTTTGATGTGGACAGTGTGGAGGGAGCTTTACTCTGTATCTAACCCCGTGCTGTACCTGTCCTGGGAGTGTTTGATGGGGGCAGCGTAGAGGGAGCTTTACTCTGTATCTAACCCCGTGCTGTACCTGTCCTGGGAGTGTTTGATGTGGACAGTGTAGAGGGAGCTTTACTCTGTATCTAACCCCGTGCTGTACCTGTCCTGGGAGTGTTTGATGTGGACAGTGTGGAGGGAGCTTTACTCTGTATCTAACCCCGTGCTGTACCTGTCCTGGGAGTGTTTGATGTGGACAGTGTGGAGGGAGCTTTACTCTGTATCTAACCCCGTGATGTACCTGTCCTGGGAGTGTTTGATGGGGACAGTGTAGAGGGAGCTTTACTCTGTATCTAACCCCCTGCTGTACCTGTCCTGGGAGTGTTTGATGGGGGACAGTGTAGAGGGAGCTTTACTCTGTACCTAACCCCGTGATGTACCTGTCCTGGGAGTGTTTGATGGGGACAGTGTCGAGGGAGCTTTACTCTGTATCTAACCCCGTGCTGTACCTGTCCTGGGAGTGTTTGATGTGGACAGTGTAGAGGGAGCTTTACTCTGTATCTAACCCCGTGCTGTACCTGTCCTGGGAGTGTTTGATGTGGACAGTGTGGAGGGAGCTTTACTCTGTATCTAACCCCGTGCTGTACCTGTCCTGGGGGTGTTTGATGGGGGCAGTGTAGAGGGAGCTTTACTCTGTATCTAACCCCGTGCTGTACCTGTCCTGGGAGTGTTTGATGTGGACAGTGTAGAGGGAGCTTTACTCTGTATCTAACCCCGTGCTGTACCTGTCCTGGGAGTGTTTGATGGGGACAGTGTAGAGGGAGCTTTACTCTGTATCTAACCCCCTGCTGTACCTGTCCTGGGTGTGTTTGATGGGGGACAGTGTAGAGGGAGCTTTACTCTGTATCTAACCCCGTGCTGTACCTGTCCTGGGAGTGTTTGATGGGGGACAGTGTAGAGGGAGCTTTACTCTGTATCTAACCCCGTGCTGTACCTGTCCTGGGAGTGTTTGATGTGGACAGTGTAGAGGGTGCTTTACTCTGTATCTAACCCCGTGCTGTACCTGTCCTGGGAGTGTTTGATGGGGGACAGTGTAGAGGGAGCTTTACTCTGTATCTAACCCCGCGCTGTACCTGTCCTGGGAGTGTTTGATGGGGGACAGTGTAGAGGGAGCTTTACTCTGTATCTAACCCCGTGCTGTACCTGTCCTGGCAGTGTTTGATGGGGACAGTGTAGAAGGAGCTTTACTCTGTATCTAACCCCGTGCTGTACCTGTCCTGGGAGTGTTTGATGGGGACAGTGTAGAGGGAGCTTTACTCTGTATCTAACCCCGTGCTGTACCTGTCCTGGGTGTGTTTGATGGGGGACAGTGTAGAGGGAGCTTTACTCTGTATCTAACCCCGTGCTGTACCTGTCCTGGGAGTGTTTGATGGGGGACAGTGTAGAGGGAGCTTTACTCTGTATCTAACCCCGTGCTGTACCTGTCCTGGGAGTGTTTGATGGGGACAGGGTAAAGGGAGCTTTACTCTGTACCTAACCCCGTGCTGTACCTGTCCTGGGAGTGTTTGATGGGGGCAGTGTAGAGGGAGCTTTACTCTGTATCTAACCCCGTGCTGTACCTGTCCTGAGAGTGTTTGATGGGGGACAGTGTAGAGGGAGCTTTACTCTGTATCTAACCCCGTGCTGTACCTGTCCTGGGAGTGTTTGATGTGGACAGTGTGGAGGGAGCTTTACTCTGTATCTAACCCCGTGCTGTACCTGTCCTGGGAGTGTTTGATGTGGACAGTGTGGAGGGAGCTTTACTCTGTATCTAACCCCGTGATGTACCTGTCCTGGGAGTGTTTGATGGGGACAGTGTAGAGGGAGCTTTACTCTGTATCTAACCCCCTGCTGTACCTGTCCTGGGAGTGTTTGATGGGGGACAGTGTAGAGGGAGCTTTACTCTGTATCTAACCCCGTGATGTACCTGTCCTGGGAGTGTTTGATGGGGACAGTGTAGAGGGAGCTTTACTCTGTATCTCACCCCCTGCTGTACCTGTCCTGGGAGTGTTTGATGGGGGACAGTGTAGAGGGAGCTTTACTCTGTATCTAACCCCGTGCTGTTCCTGTCCTGGGAGTGTTTGTTGGGGACAGTGTAGAGGGAGCTTTACTCTGTATCTAACCCCGTGCTGTACCTGTCCTGGGGGTGTTTGATGGGGACAGTGTAGAGGGAGCTTTACTCTGTATCTAAACCCGTGCTGTACCTGTCCTGGGAGTGTTTGATGGGGGACAGTGTAGAGGGAGCTTTACTCTGTATCTAACCCCGTGCTGTACCTGTCCTGGGAGTGTTTGATGGGGGACAGTGTAGAGGGAGCTTTACTCTGTATCTAACCCCGTGCTGTCCCTGTCCTGGGAGTGTTTGATGGGGACAGTGCAGAGGGAGCTTTACTCTGTATCTAACCCCGTGCTGTACCTGTCCTGGGAGTGTTTGACGGGGACAGTGTAGAGGGAGCTTTACCCTGTATCTAACCCCGTGCTGTACCTGTCCTGGGAGTGTTTGATGGGGGATAGTGCAGAGGGAGCATTACTCTGTATCTAACCCCGTGCTGTACCTGTCCTGGGTGTGTTTGATGGGGGACAGTGTGGAGGGAGCTTTACTCTGTATCTAACCCCGTGCTGTACTTGGCCTGGGAGTGTTTGATGGGGGACAGTGTAGAGGGAGCTTTACTCTGTATCTAACCCCGTGCTGTACCTGTCCTGGGAGTGTTTGATGGGGACAGTGTAGAGGGAGCTTTACTCTGTATCTAACCCCGTGCTGTACCTGTCCTGGGAGTGTTTGATGGGGACAGTGTAGAGGGAGCTTTACTCTGTATCTAACCCCGTGCTGTACCTGTCCTGGGAGTGTTTGATGGGGACAGTGTAGAGGGAGCTTTAGTCTGTATCTAACCCCGTGTTGTACCTGTCCTGGGAGTGTTTGATGGGGACAGTGTAGCGGGAGCTTTACTCTGTATCGAACCCCGTGTTGTACCTGTCCTGGGAGTGTTTGATGGGGACAGTGAAGAGGGAGCTTTACTCTGTATCTAACCCCGTGCTGCACCTGCCCTGGGAGTGTTTGATGGGGACAGTGGAGAGGGAGCTTTACTCTGTATCTAACCCCGTGCTGTACCTGTCCTGGGAGTGTTTGATGAGGGACAGTGTAGAGGGAGCTTTACTCTGTATCTAACCCCGTGCTGTACCTGTCCTGGGAGTGTTTGATGTGGACAGTGTGGAGGGAGCTTTACTCTGTATCTAACCCCGTGCTGTACCTGTCCTGGGAGTGTTTGATGGGGGCAGCGTAGAGGGAGCTTTACTCTGTATCTAACCCCGTGCTGTACCTGTCCTGGGAGTGTTTGATGTGGACAGTGTAGAGGGAGCTTTACTCTGTATCTAACCCCGTGCTGTACCTGTCCTGGGAGTGTTTGATGTGGACAGTGTGGAGGGAGCTTTACTCTGTATCTAACCCCGTGCTGTACCTGTCCTGGGAGTGTTTGATGTGGACAGTGTGGAGGGAGCTTTACTCTGTATCTAACCCCGTGATGTACCTGTCCTGGGAGTGTTTGATGGGGACAGTGTAGAGGGAGCTTTACTCTGTATCTAACCCCCTGCTGTACCTGTCCTGGGAGTGTTTGATGGGGGACAGTGTAGAGGGAGCTTTACTCTGTACCTAACCCCGTGATGTACCTGTCCTGGGAGTGTTTGATGGGGACAGTGTCGAGGGAGCTTTACTCTGTATCTAACCCCGTGCTGTACCTGTCCTGGGAGTGTTTGATGGGGACAGTGTAGAGGGAGCTTTACTCTGTATCTAACCCCGTGCTGTACCTGTCCTGGGAGTGTTTGATGGGGACAGTGTAGAGGGAGCTTTACTCTGTATCTAACCCCGTGCTGTACCTGTCCTGGGAGTGTTTGATGGGGACAGTGTAGAGGGAGCTTTACTCTGTATCTAAGCCCGTGCTGTACCTGTCCTGGGAGTGTTTGATGGGGACAGTGTAGAGGGAGCTTTACTCTGTATCTAACCCCGTGCTGTACCTGTCCTGGGAGTGTTTGATGGGGGCAGTGTAGAGGGAGCTTTACTCTGTATCTAACCCCGTGCTGTCCCTGTCCTGGGAGTGTTTGATGGGGACAGTGTAGAGGGAGCTTTACTCTGTAACTGACTCTGTTTTGTATTTCAGATGCGAGATGCACAGGAAACTACACAACGATTGAAGACCTCTCCACTAGCAATGCAGGCTCTTCTGGAGAAGAAAGTCAATGAGCTGAAGAATGATTTTAAGGAGCAGCTGAAAGGGACTGAGGAGGATACATCGTCACATGTTAAAGAGTTGGACCAGCAATTGCAGAATGTATTGTCCAACTTAAACCGCGAATACCAGTTGCTGTTTAAGATTGCTGTTCATGAATTGAAGAAAAAGAGGCTGAAAGATTTTAACCAATACTGCAAGCAACAGGTACGCTAAATTAAAAATAAAATGTGCTTTTCAATGGAGCTGCGTAGAGGGAGCATAACTCTGATTCTCACCGCGCGCTGTACCTGTCCTGGGAGTGTTTGATCTGCGACAGTGTAGAGGGAGCTTTACTCTGTATCTAACCCCGTGCTGTACCTGTCCTGGGAGTGTTTGATGGGGACAGTGTAGAGGGAGCTTTACTCTGTATCTAACCCCGTGCTGTACCTGTCCTGGGAGTGTTTGATGGGGGACAGTGTAGAGGGAGCTTTACTCTGTATCTAACCCCGTGCTGTACCTGTCCTGGGAGTGTTTGATGGGGACAGTGTAGAGGGAGCTTTACTCTGTATCTAACCCCGTGCTGTACCTGTCCTGGGAGTGTTTGATGGGGGACAGTGTAGAGTGAGCTTTACTCTGTATCTAACCCCGTGCTGTACCTGCCCTGGGAGTGTTTGATGGGGACAGTGTAGAGTGAGCTTTACTCTGTATCTAACCCCGTGCTGTTCCTGTCCTGGGAGTGTTTGTTGGGGACAGTGTAGAGGGAGCTTTACTCTGTATCTAACCCCGTGCTGTACCTGTCCTGGGGGTGTTTGATGGGGACAGTGTAGAGGGAGCTTTACTCTGTATCTAAACCCGTGCTGTACCTGTCCTGGGAGTGTTTGATGGGGGACAGTGTAGAGGGAGCTTTACTCTGTATCTAACCCCGTGCTGTACCTGTCCTGGGAGTGTTTGATGGGGGACAGTGTAGAGGGAGCTTTACTCTGTATCTAACCCCGTGCTGTCCCTGTCCTGGGAGTGTTTGATGGGGACAGTGCAGAGGGAGCTTTACTCTGTATCTAACCCCGTGCTGTACCTGTCCTGGGAGTGTTTGATGGGGGATAGTGCAGAGGGAGCATTACTCTGTATCTAACCCCGTGCTGTACCTGTCCTGGGTGTGTTTGATGGGGGACAGTGTGGAGGGAGCTTTACTCTGTATCTAACCCCGTGCTGTACTTGGCCTGGGAGTGTTTGATGGGGGACAGTGTAGAGGGAGCTTTACTCTGTATCTAACCCCGTGCTGTACCTGTCCTGGGAGTGTTTGATGGGGACAGTGTAGAGGGAGCTTTACTCTGTATCTAACCCCGTGCTGTACCTGTCCTGGGAGTGTTTGATGGGGACAGTGTAGAGGGAGCTTTACTCTGTATCTAACCCCGTGCTGTACCTGTCCTGGGAGTGTTTGATGGGGACAGTGTAGAGGGAGCTTTAGTCTGTATCTAACCCCGTGTTGTACCTGTCCTGGGAGTGTTTGATGGGGACAGTGTAGCGGGAGCTTTACTCTGTATCGAACCCCGTGTTGTACCTGTCCAGGGAGTGTTTGATGGGGACAGTGAAGAGGGAGCTTTACTCTGTATCTAACCCCGTGCTGCACCTGCCCTGGGAGTGTTTGATGGGGACAGTGGAGAGGGAGCTTTACTCTGTATCTAACCCCGTGCTGTACCTGTCCTGGGAGTGTTTGATGAGGGACAGTGTAGAGGGAGCATTACTCTGTATCTAACCCCGTGCTGTACCTGTCCTGGGAGTGTTTGATGTGGACAGTGTGGAGGGAGCTTTACTCTGTATCTAACCCCGTGCTGTACCTGTCCTGGGAGTGTTTGATGGGGGCAGCGTAGAGGGAGCTTTACTCTGTATCTAACCCCGTGCTGTACCTGTCCTGGGAGTGTTTGATGTGGACAGTGTAGAGGGAGCTTTACTCTGTATCTAACCCCGTGCTGTACCTGTCCTGGGAGTGTTTGATGTGGACAGTGTGGAGGGAGCTTTACTCTGTATCTAACCCCGTGCTGTACCTGTCCTGGGAGTGTTTGATGTGGACAGTGTGGAGGGAGCTTTACTCTGTATCTAACCCCGTGATGTACCTGTCCTGGGAGTGTTTGATGGGGACAGTGTAGAGGGAGCTTTACTCTGTATCTAACCCCCTGCTGTACCTGTCCTGGGAGTGTTTGATGGGGGACAGTGTAGAGGGAGCTTTACTCTGTACCTAACCCCGTGATGTACCTGTCCTGGGAGTGTTTGATGGGGACAGTGTCGAGGGAGCTTTACTCTGTATCTAACCCCGTGCTGTACCTGTCCTGGGAGTGTTTGATGTGGACAGTGTAGAGGGAGCTTTACTCTGTATCTAACCCCGTGCTGTACCTGTCCTGGGAGTGTTTGATGTGGACAGTGTGGAGGGAGCTTTACTCTGTATCTAACCCCGTGCTGTACCTGTCCTGGGGGTGTTTGATGGGGGCAGTGTAGAGGGAGCTTTACTCTGTATCTAACCCCGTGCTGTACCTGTCCTGGGAGTGTTTGATGTGGACAGTGTAGAGGGAGCTTTACTCTGTATCTAACCCCGTGCTGTACCTGTCCTGGGAGTGTTTGATGGGGACAGTGTAGAGGGAGCTTTACTCTGTATCTAACCCCCTGCTGTACCTGTCCTGGGTGTGTTTGATGGGGGACAGTGTAGAGGGAGCTTTACTCTGTATCTAACCCCGTGCTGTACCTGTCCTGGGAGTGTTTGATGGGGGACAGTGTAGAGGGAGCTTTACTCTGTATCTAACCCCGTGCTGTACCTGTCCTGGGAGTGTTTGATGTGGACAGTGTAGAGGGTGCTTTACTCTGTATCTAACCCCGTGCTGTACCTGTCCTGGGAGTGTTTGATGGGGGACAGTGTAGAGGGAGCTTTACTCTGTATCTAACCCCGCGCTGTACCTGTCCTGGGAGTGTTTGATGGGGGACAGTGTAGAGGGAGCTTTACTCTGTATCTAACCCCGTGCTGTACCTGTCCTGGCAGTGTTTGATGGGGACAGTGTAGAAGGAGCTTTACTCTGTATCTAACCCCGTGCTGTACCTGTCCTGGGAGTGTTTGATGGGGACAGTGTAGAGGGAGCTTTACTCTGTATCTAACCCCGTGCTGTACCTGTCCTGGGTGTGTTTGATGGGGGACAGTGTAGAGGGAGCTTTACTCTGTATCTAACCCCGTGCTGTACCTGTCCTGGGAGTGTTTGATGGGGGACAGTGTAGAGGGAGCTTTACTCTGTATCTAACCCCGTGCTGTACCTGTCCTGGGAGTGTTTGATGGGGACAGGGTAAAGGGAGCTTTACTCTGTACCTAACCCCGTGCTGTACCTGTCCTGGGAGTGTTTGATGGGGGCAGTGTAGAGGGAGCTTTACTCTGTATCTAACCCCGTGCTGTACCTGTCCTGAGAGTGTTTGATGGGGGACAGTGTAGAGGGAGCTTTACTCTGTATCTAACCCCGTGCTGTACCTGTCCTGGGAGTGTTTGATGTGGACAGTGTGGAGGGAGCTTTACTCTGTATCTAACCCCGTGCTGTACCTGTCCTGGGAGTGTTTGATGTGGACAGTGTGGAGGGAGCTTTACTCTGTATCTAACCCCGTGATGTACCTGTCCTGGGAGTGTTTGATGGGGACAGTGTAGAGGGAGCTTTACTCTGTATCTAACCCCCTGCTGTACCTGTCCTGGGAGTGTTTGATGGGGGACAGTGTAGAGGGAGCTTTACTCTGTATCTAACCCCGTGATGTACCTGTCCTGGGAGTGTTTGATGGGGACAGTGTAGAGGGAGCTTTACTCTGTATCTCACCCCCTGCTGTACCTGTCCTGGGAGTGTTTGATGGGGGACAGTGTAGAGGGAGCTTTACTCTGTATCTAACCCCGTGCTGTTCCTGTCCTGGGAGTGTTTGTTGGGGACAGTGTAGAGGGAGCTTTACTCTGTATCTAACCCCGTGCTGTACCTGTCCTGGGGGTGTTTGATGGGGACAGTGTAGAGGGAGCTTTACTCTGTATCTAAACCCGTGCTGTACCTGTCCTGGGAGTGTTTGATGGGGGACAGTGTAGAGGGAGCTTTACTCTGTATCTAACCCCGTGCTGTACCTGTCCTGGGAGTGTTTGATGGGGGACAGTGTAGAGGGAGCTTTACTCTGTATCTAACCCCGTGCTGTCCCTGTCCTGGGAGTGTTTGATGGGGACAGTGCAGAGGGAGCTTTACTCTGTATCTAACCCCGTGCTGTACCTGTCCTGGGAGTGTTTGACGGGGACAGTGTAGAGGGAGCTTTACCCTGTATCTAACCCCGTGCTGTACCTGTCCTGGGAGTGTTTGATGGGGGATAGTGCAGAGGGAGCATTACTCTGTATCTAACCCCGTGCTGTACCTGTCCTGGGTGTGTTTGATGGGGGACAGTGTGGAGGGAGCTTTACTCTGTATCTAACCCCGTGCTGTACTTGGCCTGGGAGTGTTTGATGGGGGACAGTGTAGAGGGAGCTTTACTCTGTATCTAACCCCGTGCTGTACCTGTCCTGGGAGTGTTTGATGGGGACAGTGTAGAGGGAGCTTTACTCTGTATCTAACCCCGTGCTGTACCTGTCCTGGGAGTGTTTGATGGGGACAGTGTAGAGGGAGCTTTACTCTGTATCTAACCCCGTGCTGTACCTGTCCTGGGAGTGTTTGATGGGGACAGTGTAGAGGGAGCTTTAGTCTGTATCTAACCCCGTGTTGTACCTGTCCTGGGAGTGTTTGATGGGGACAGTGTAGCGGGAGCTTTACTCTGTATCGAACCCCGTGTTGTACCTGTCCTGGGAGTGTTTGATGGGGACAGTGAAGAGGGAGCTTTACTCTGTATCTAACCCCGTGCTGCACCTGCCCTGGGAGTGTTTGATGGGGACAGTGGAGAGGGAGCTTTACTCTGTATCTAACCCCGTGCTGTACCTGTCCTGGGAGTGTTTGATGAGGGACAGTGTAGAGGGAGCTTTACTCTGTATCTAACCCCGTGCTGTACCTGTCCTGGGAGTGTTTGATGTGGACAGTGTGGAGGGAGCTTTACTCTGTATCTAACCCCGTGCTGTACCTGTCCTGGGAGTGTTTGATGGGGGCAGCGTAGAGGGAGCTTTACTCTGTATCTAACCCCGTGCTGTACCTGTCCTGGGAGTGTTTGATGTGGACAGTGTAGAGGGAGCTTTACTCTGTATCTAACCCCGTGCTGTACCTGTCCTGGGAGTGTTTGATGTGGACAGTGTGGAGGGAGCTTTACTCTGTATCTAACCCCGTGCTGTACCTGTCCTGGGAGTGTTTGATGTGGACAGTGTGGAGGGAGCTTTACTCTGTATCTAACCCCGTGATGTACCTGTCCTGGGAGTGTTTGATGGGGACAGTGTAGAGGGAGCTTTACTCTGTATCTAACCCCCTGCTGTACCTGTCCTGGGAGTGTTTGATGGGGGACAGTGTAGAGGGAGCTTTACTCTGTACCTAACCCTGTGATGTACCTGTCCTGGGAGTGTTTGATGGGGACAGTGTCGAGGGAGCTTTACTCTGTATCTAACCCCGTGCTGTACCTGTCCTGGGAGTGTTTGATGTGGACAGTGTAGAGGGAGCTTTACTCTGTATCTAACCCCGTGCTGTACCTGTCCTGGGAGTGTTTGATGTGGACAGTGTGGAGGGAGCTTTACTCTGTATCTAACCCCGTGCTGTACCTGTCCTGGGGGTGTTTGATGGGGGCAGTGTAGAGGGAGCTTTACTCTGTATCTAACCCCGTGCTGTACCTGTCCTGGGAGTGTTTGATGTGGACAGTGTAGAGGGAGCTTTACTCTGTATCTAACCCCGTGCTGTACCTGTCCTGGGAGTGTTTGATGGGGACAGTGTAGAGGGAGCTTTACTCTGTATCTAACCCCCTGCTGTACCTGTCCTGGGTGTGTTTGATGGGGGACAGTGTAGAGGGAGCTTTACTCTGTATCTAACCCCGTGCTGTACCTGTCCTGGGAGTGTTTGATGGGGGACAGTGTAGAGGGAGCTTTACTCTGTATCTAACCCCGTGCTGTACCTGTCCTGGGAGTGTTTGATGTGGACAGTGTAGAGGGTGCTTTACTCTGTATCTAACCCCGTGCTGTACCTGTCCTGGGAGTGTTTGATGGGGGACAGTGTAGAGGGAGCTTTACTCTGTATCTAACCCCGCGCTGTACCTGTCCTGGGAGTGTTTGATGGGGGACAGTGTAGAGGGAGCTTTACTCTGTATCTAACCCCGTGCTGTACCTGTCCTGGCAGTGTTTGATGGGGACAGTGTAGAAGGAGCTTTACTCTGTATCTAACCCCGTGCTGTACCTGTCCTGGGAGTGTTTGATGGGGACAGTGTAGAGGGAGCTTTACTCTGTATCTAACCCCGTGCTGTACCTGTCCTGGGTGTGTTTGATGGGGGACAGTGTAGAGGGAGCTTTACTCTGTATCTAACCCCGTGCTGTACCTGTCCTGGGAGTGTTTGATGGGGGACAGTGTAGAGGGAGCTTTACTCTGTATCTAACCCCGTGCTGTACCTGTCCTGGGAGTGTTTGATGGGGACAGGGTAAAGGGAGCTTTACTCTGTACCTAACCCCGTGCTGTACCTGTCCTGGGAGTGTTTGATGGGGGCAGTGTAGAGGGAGCTTTACTCTGTATCTAACCCCGTGCTGTACCTGTCCTGAGAGTGTTTGATGGGGGACAGTGTAGAGGGAGCTTTACTCTGTATCTAACCCCGTGCTGTACCTGTCCTGGGAGTGTTTGATGTGGACAGTGTGGAGGGAGCTTTACTCTGTATCTAACCCCGTGCTGTACCTGTCCTGGGAGTGTTTGATGTGGACAGTGTGGAGGGAGCTTTACTCTGTATCTAACCCCGTGATGTACCTGTCCTGGGAGTGTTTGATGGGGACAGTGTAGAGGGAGCTTTACTCTGTATCTAACCCCCTGCTGTACCTGTCCTGGGAGTGTTTGATGGGGGACAGTGTAGAGGGAGCTTTACTCTGTATCTAACCCCGTGATGTACCTGTCCTGGGAGTGTTTGATGGGGACAGTGTAGAGGGAGCTTTACTCTGTATCTCACCCCCTGCTGTACCTGTCCTGGGAGTGTTTGATGGGGGACAGTGTAGAGGGAGCTTTACTCTGTATCTAACCCCGTGCTGTACCTGTCCTGGGAGTGTTTGATGGGGGACAGTGTAGAGGGAGCTTTACTCTGTATCTAACCCCGTGCTGTACCTGTCCTGGGAGTGTTTGATGTGGACAGTGTAGATGGAGCTTTACTCTGTATCTAACCCCGTGCTGTACCTGTCCTGGGAGTGTTTGATGGGGGACAGTGTAGAGGGAGCTTTACTCTGTATCTAACCCCGTGCTGTACCTGTCCTGGGAGTGTTTGATGGGGACAGTGTAGAGGGAGCTTTACTCTGTATCTAACCCCGTGCTGTACCTGTCCTGGGAGTGTTTGATGGGGACAGTGTAGAGGGAGCTTTACTGTGTATCTAACCCCGTGCTGTACCTGTCCTGGGAGTGTTTGATGGGGGCAGTATAAGTGAAATTATGCTTCATCTAACTCTGTTTTTTGTGTGGTTTTCAGAAGCAGAGTTATGTCCTGTACGAGTGGACTCTGCTGCCCTTCACAGCATCGATGAATACAGTCCTTGAGAATGAGGCCAACAGGATTCTCGCTGAGTTTGCGGGTTGTCTGTGTGACGGTTACCCAGAAAAGGAATCAGTGGTTGCTGAGCTTCGGAAAGAAATGCTGAGATTGATCTGAGAACTACACAGGTTTAATTCTGAACTGTTTTGCTGATGATCCTCGGAGCTGTTGGACTGGTTCCGTGTCATTATTCACTGTCCCCTGGGAGCGGGCGATGCTGCTTTTGCCAATATGATTGAGGGAGGAGCTGAGGTTCCAGGTTGTGTTCAGGGGGTTTGATGGTGAGTGACTGGGGGAGAAGGTTGGTGAAAACACGATGCGGAACAAGAGCTGCTGAAGTGACCGGGTTGGACTGGGATGTCACCACTGACTGGATGAGATGACCACCTTCAATCAAGATCAAACCTGAATTGGAACTGGGAAATTATAAAGCTTGGCTCTCGATAAAACTGCCTTTCAGTCTGTGAATTAAATGTTCAATGTCAAAATGAAGAGAATCTTGGGCTATTTGTGATTGGGAAATAGTCCGTCATCTGGAGCACCCACAGAATAAAGAAATTCTCAATTTAACCAATGCTTTCAGTCTGTCGTTCATTTCCATTTCAGACACCAGGTCTGAGTCTGGGTGGACCAGCTCCTCCCTTTCATCAGAACTGGACTGGCCACTGGAGATCGATTCAGTGCTGAAGGAGCGCCGTACTGTGGGAGGGTCAGTGCTGAGGGAGCGCCGCACTGTGGGAGGGTCGGTGCTGAGGGAGCGCCGCACTGTGGGAGGGTCGGTGCTGAGGGAGCGCCGCACTGTGGGAGGGTCGGTGCTGAGGGAGCGCCGCACTGTGGGAGGGTCGGTGCTGAGGGAGCGCCGCACTGTGGGAGGGTCAGTGCTGAGGGAGCGCCGCACTGTGGGAGGGTCAGTGCTGAGGGAGTGCCGCACAGTGGGAGGGTCAGTGCTGAGGGAGCGCCGCACAGTGGGAGGGTCAGTGCTGAGGGAGCGCCGCACTGTGGGAGGGTCAGTGCTGAGGGAGCGCCGCACTGTGGGAGGGTCAGTGCTGAGGGAGCGCCGCACAGTGGGAGGGTCAGTGCTGAGGGAGCGCCGCACTGTGGGAGGGTCAGTGCTGAGGGAGCGCCGCACTGTGGGAGGGTCAGTGCTGAGGGAGCGCCGCACTGTGGGAGGGTCAGTGCTGAGGGAGCGCCGCACTGTGGGAGGGTCAGTGCTGAGGGAGCGCCGCACTGTGGGAGGGTCGGTGCTGAGGGAGCGCCGCACTGTGGGAGGGTCGGTGCTGAGGGAGCGCCGCACTGTGGGAGGGTCAGTGCTGAGGGAGCGCTGCACTGTGGGAGGGTCAGTGCTGAGGGAGCGCCGCACTGTGGGAGGGTCGGTGCTGAGGGAGCGCCGCACTGTGGGAGGGTCAGTGCTGAGGGAGTGCCGCACTGTGGGAGGGTCGGTGCTGAGGGAGCGCCGCACTGTGGGAGGGTCAGTGGTGAGGGAGTGCCGCACTGTGGGAGGGTCAGTGCTGAGGGAGCGCCACATTGTGCGATGGGCAGTGCGGATAGAGCGCAGCACTGTGGGAGGGTCGGTGCTGAGGGAGCGCCGCACTGTGGGAGGGTCAGTCCTGAGGGAGCGCCGCACTGTGGGAGGGTCAGTGCTGAGGGAGTGCCGCACTGTGGGAGGGTCAGTGCTGAGGGGGTGCCGCACTGTGGGAGGGTCAGTGCTGAGGGAGCGCCGCACTGTGGGAGGGTCAGTGCTGAGGGAGCTCCGCACTGTGGGAGTGTCAGTGCTGAGGGAGCGCCGCACTGTGGGAGGGTCAGTGCTGAGGGAGCGCCGCACTGTGGGAGGGTCAGTGCTGAGGGAGCGCCGCACTGTGGGAGGGTCAGTGCTGAGGGAGCGCCGCACTGTGGGAGGGTCAGTGCTGAGGGAGCGCTGCACTGTGGGAGGGTCAGTGTTGAGGGAGCGCCGCACTGTGGGAGGGTCGGTGCTGAAGGAGCGCCACACTGTGGGAGGGTCGGTGCTGAGGGAGCGCCGCACTGTGGGAGGGTCAGTGCTGAGGGAGCGCTGCACTGTGGGAGGGTCAGTGCTGAGGGAGCTCCGCACTGTGGGAGGGTCGGTGCTGAAGGAGCGCCGCACTGTGGGAGGGTCGGTGCTGAGGGAGCGCCGCACTGTGGGAGGGTCAGTGCTGAGGGAGTGCCGCACTGTGGGAGGGTCGGTGCTGAGGGAGCGCCGCACTGTGGGAGGGTCAGTGCTGAGGGAGCGCCGCACTGTGGGAGGGTCAGTGCTGAGGGAGCTCCGCACTGTGGGAGTGTCAGTGCTGAGGGAGCGCCGCACTGTGGGAGGGTCAGTGCTGAGGGAGCGCCGCACTGTGGGAGGGTCAGTGCTGAGGGAGCGCCGCACTGTGGGAGGGTCAGTGCTGAGGGAGTGCCGCACTGTGGGAGGGTCGGTGCTGAGGGGGTGCCGCACTGTGGGAGGGTCAGTGCTGAGGGAGCGCCGCACTGTGGGAGGGTCAGTGCTGAGGGAGCTCCGCACTGTGGGAGTGTCAGTGCTGAGGGAGCGCCGCACTGTGGGAGGGTCAGTGCTGAGGGAGCGCCGCACTGTGGGAGGGTCAGTGCTGAGGGAGCGCCGCACTGTGGGAGGGTCAGTGCTGAGGGAGCGCCGCACTGTGGGAGGGTCAGTGCTGAGGGAGCGCTGCACTGTGGGAGGGTCAGTGTTGAGGGAGCGCCGCACTGTGGGAGGGTCGGTGCTGAAGGAGCGCCACACTGTGGGAGGGTCGGTGCTGAGGGAGCGCCGCACTGTGGGAGGGTCAGTGCTGAGGGAGCGCTGCACTGTGGGAGGGTCAGTGCTGAGGGAGCTCCGCACTGTGGGAGGGTCGGTGCTGAAGGAGCGCCGCACTGTGGGAGGGTCGGTGCTGAGGGAGCGCCGCACTGTGGGAGGGTCAGTGCTGAGGGAGTGCCGCACTGTGGGAGGGTCGGTGCTGAGGGAGCGCCGCACTGTGGGAGGGTCAGTGCTGAGGGAGCGCCGCACTGTGGGAGGGTCGGTGCTGAGGGAGTGCCGTACTGTGGGAGGGTCAGTGCTGAGGGAGCGCTGCACTGTGGGAGGGTCAGTGCTGAGGGAGCGCCGCACTGTGGGAGGGTCAGTGCTGAGGGAGCGCCGCACTGTGGGAGGGTCAGTGCTGAGGGAGTGCCGCACTGTGGGAGGGTCGGTGCTGAGGGAGTGCCGCACTGTGGGAGGGTCAGTGCTGAGGGAGCGCCGCACTGTGGGAGGGTCAGTCCTGAGGGAGCGCCGCACTGTGGGAGGGTCAGTGCTGAGGGAGTGCCGCACTGTGGGAGGGTCAGTGCTGAGGGGGTGCCGCACTGTGGGAGGGTCAGTGCTGAGGGAGCGCCGCACTGTGGGAGGGTCAGTGCTGAGGGAGCTCCGCACTGTGGGAGTGTCAGTGCTGAGGGAGCGCCGCACTGTGGGAGGGTCAGTGCTGAGGGAGTGCCACACTGTGGGAGGGTCAGTGCTGAGGGAGTGCCGCACTGTGGGAGGGTCAGTGCTGAGGGAGTGCCGCACTGTGGGAGGGTCAGTGCTGAGGGAGCGCCGCACTGTGGGAGGGTCAGTGCTGAGGGAGTGCCGCATTGTGGGAGGGATGGTGCTGAGGGTGCGCCACACTGTGGGAGTGTAAGTGCTGAGGGAGCGCCGCACGGTGGGAGGGTCAGTGCTGAGGGAGCGCCCCACTGTGGGAGGGTCACTGCTGAGGGAGCGCCGCACTGTGGGAGGGCCGGTGCTGAGGGAACGCTGCACTGTGGGAGGGTCAGTGCTGAGGGAGTGCCGCAGTGCGGGAGGGTCAGTGCTGAGGGAGCGCCGCACTGTGGGAAGGTCAGTGCTGAGGGAGCGCCGCACTGTGGGAGGGTCAGTGCTGAGGGAGTGCCGCACTGTGGGAGGGTCAGTGCTGAGGGAGCGCCGCACTGTGGGAGGGTCAGTGCTGAGGGAGCGCCGCACTGTGGGAAGGTCAGTGCTGAGGGAGCGCCGCACTGTTGAAGGGTCAGTGCTGAGGGAGCTCCGCACTGTGGGAGGGTCACTGCTGAGGGAGCGCCGCACTGTGGGAGGGCCGGTGCTGAGGGAACGCTGCACTGTGGGAGGGTCAGTGCTGAGGGAGTGCCGCAGTGCGGGAGGGTCAGTGCTGAGGGAGCGCCGCACTGTGGGAAGGTCAGTGCTGAGGGAGCGCCGCACTGTGGGAGGGTCAGTGCTGAGGGAGTGCCGCACTGTGGGAGGGTCAGTGCTGAGGGAGCGCCGCACTGTGGGAGGGTCAGTGCTGAGGGAGCGCCGCACTGTGGGAAGGTCAGTGCTGAGGGAGCGCCGCACTGTTGGAGGGTCAGTGCTGAGGGAGCTCCGCACTGTGGGAGGGTCAGTGCTGATGCTGCGCTGTGGGAGGGTCAGTGTTGAGGGAGTGCTGCACTGTGGGAGGGTCTGTGCTGAGGGAGTGCCACACTGTGGGAGGGTCAGTGCTGAGGGAGCGCCGCACTGTGGGAGGGTCAGTGCTGAGGGAGCGCCGCACTGTGGGAGGTTCAGTGCTGAGGCAGCGCCGCACTGTGGGAGGGTCAGTGCTGAGGGAATGCCGCACTGTGGGAGGGGCAGTGCTGAGGCAGCGCCGCACTGTGGGAGGGTCAGTGCTGAGGGAGCGCCGCACTGTGGGAGGGTCAGTGCTGAGGGAGTGCCGCACTGTGGGAGGGTCAGTGCTGAGGGAATGCCGCACTGTGGGAGGGGCAGTGCTGAGGCAGCGCCGCACTGTGGGAGGGTCAGTGCTGAGGGAGCGCCGCACTGTGGGAGGGTCAGTGCTGAGGGAGTGCCGCAGTGCGGGAGGGTCAGTGCTGAGGGAGCGCCGCACTGTGGGAGGGTCAGTGCTGAGGGAGCGCCGCACTGTGGGAGGATCAGTGCTGAGGGAGTTCCGCACTGTGGGAGGGTCAGTGCTGAGGGAGCGCCGCACTGTGGGAGGGTCAGTGCTGAGTGAGTGCCGCACTGTGGGAGGGGCAGTGCTGAGGCAGCGTCGCACTGTGGGAGGGTCAGTGCTGAGGGAGCGCCGCACTGTGGGAGGGTCAGTGCTGAGGGTGCGCCGCACTGTGGGAGGGTCAGTGCTGAGGGAGCGCCGCACTGTGGGAGGGTCAGTGTTGAGGGAGCGCCGCACTGTGGGAGGGTCAGTGCTGAGGGAGCGCCGCACTGTGGGAGGGTCAGTGCTGAGGGAGCGCCGCACTGTGGGAGGGTCAGTGCTGAGGGAGCGCCGCACTGTGGGAGGGTCAGTGCTGAGGGAGCGCCGCACTGTGGGAGGGTCGGTGCTGAGGGAGCGCCGCACTGTGGGAGGGTCAGTGCTGAGGGAGCGCTGCACTGTGGGAGGGTCAGTGCTGAGGGAGCGCCGCACTGTGGGAGGGTCGGTGCTGAAGGAGCGCCGCACTGTGGGAGGGTCGGTGCTGAGGGAGTGCCGCACTGTGGGAGGGTCAGTGCTGAGGGAGCGCCACATTGTGCGATGGGCAGTGCGGATAGAGCGCAGCACTGTGGGAGGGTCGGTGCTGAGGGAGCGCCGCACTGTGGGAGGGTCAGTCCTGAGGGAGCGCCGCACTGTGGGAGGGTCAGTGCTGAGGGAGTGCCGCACTGTGGGAGGGTCAGTGCTGAGGGGGTGCCGCACTGTGGGAGGGTCAGTGCTGAGGGAGCGCCGCACTGTGGGAAGGTCAGTGCTGAGGGAGCTCCGCACTGTGGGAGTGTCAGTGCTGAGGGAGCGCCGCACTGTGGGAGGGTCAGTGCTGAGGGAGCGCCGCACTGTGGGAGGGTCAGTGCTGAGGGAGCGCCGCACTGTGGGAGGGTCAGTGCTGAGGGAGCGCCGCACTGTGGGAGGGTCAGTGCTGAGGGAGCGCTGCACTGTGGGAGGGTCAGTGTTGAGGGAGCGCCGCACTGTGGGAGGGTCGGTGCTGAAGGAGCGCCACACTGTGGGAGGGTCGGTGCTGAGGGAGCGCCGCACTGTGGGAGGGTCAGTCCTGAGGGAGCGCCACATTGTGCGATGGGCAGTGAGGATAGAGCGCAGCACTGTGGGACGGTCGGTGCTGAGGGAGCGCCGCACTGTGGGAGGGTCAGTCCTGAGGGAGCGCCGCACTGTGGGAGGGTCAGTGCTGAGGGAGTGCCGCACTGTGGGAGGGTCAGTGCTGAGGGGGTGCCGCACTGTGGGAGGGTCAGTGCTGAGGGAGCGCCGCACTGTGGGAGGGTCAGTGCTGAGGGAGCTCCGCACTGTGGGAGTGTCAGTGCTGAGGGAGCGCCGCACTGTGGGAGGGTCAGTGCTGAGGGAGTGCCACACTGTGGGAGGGTCAGTGCTGAGGGAGTGCCGCACTGTGGGAGGGTCAGTGCTGAGGGAGTGCCGCACTGTGGGAGGGTCAGTGCTGAGGGAGCGCCGCACTGTGGGAGGGTCAGTGCTGAGGGAGTGCCGCATTGTGGGAGGGATGGTGCTGAGGGTGCGCCACACTGTGGGAGTGTAAGTGCTGAGGGAGCGCCGCACGGTGGGAGGGTCAGTGCTGAGGGAGCGCCCCACTGTGGGAGGGTCACTGCTGAGGGAGCGCCGCACTGTGGGAGGGCCGGTGCTGAGGGAACGCTGTACTGTGGGAGGGTCAGTGCTGAGGGAGTGCCGCACTGTGGGAGGGTCAGTGCTGAGGGAGCGCCGCACTGTGGGAGGGTCAGTGCTGAGGGAGCGCCGCACTGTGGGAGGGTCAGTGCTGAGGGAGCGCCGCACTGTGGGAAGGTCAGTGCTGAGGGAGCGCCGCACTGTGGGAGGGTCAGTGCTGAGGGAGTGCCGCACTGTGGGAGGGTCAGTGCTGAGGGAGCGCCGCACTGTGGGAGGGTCAGTGCTGAGGGAGCGCCGCACTGTGGGAAGGTCAGTGCTGAGGGAGCGCCGCACTGTTGAAGGGTCAGTGCTGAGGGAGCTCCGCACTGTGGGAGGGTCACTGCTGAGTGAGCGCCGCACTGTGGGAGGGCCGGTGCTGAGGGAACGCTGCACTGTGGGAGGGTCAGTGCTGAGGGAGTGCCGCAGTGCGGGAGGGTCAGTGCTGAGGGAGCGCCGCACTGTGGGAAGGTCAGTGCTGAGGGAGCGCCGCACTGTGGGAGGGTCAGTGCTGAGGGAGCGCCGCACTGTGGGAGGGTCAGTGCTGAGGGAGCGCCGCACTGTGGGAAGGTCAGTGCTGAGGGAGCGCCGCACTGTTGGAGGGTCAGTGCTGAGGGAGCTCCGCACTGTGGGAGGGTCAGTGCTGATGCTGCGCTGTGGGAGGGTCAGTGTTGAGGGAGTGCTGCACTGTGGGAGGGTCTGTGCTGAGGGAGTGCCACACTGTGGGAGGGTCAGTGCTGAGGGAGCGCCGCACTGTGGGAGGGTCAGTGCTGAGGGAGCGCCGCACTGTGGGAGGTTCAGTGCTGAGGCAGCGCCGCACTGTGGGAGGGTCAGTGCTGAGGGAATGCCGCACTGTGGGAGGGGCAGTGCTGAGGCAGCGCCGCACTGTGGGAGGGTCAGTGCTGAGGGAGCGCCGCACTGTGGGAGGGTCAGTGCTGAGGGAGTGCCGCAGTGCGGGAGGGTCAGTGCTGAGGGAGCGCCGCACTGTGGGAGGGTCAGTGCTGAGGGAGCGCCGCACTGTGGGAGGATCAGTGCTGAGGGAGTTCCGCACTGTGGGAGGGTCAGTGCTGAGGGAGCGCCGCACTGTGGGAGGGTCAGTGCTGAGTGAGTGCCGCACTGTGGGAGGGGCAGTGCTGAGGCAGCGTCGCACTGTGGGAGGGTCAGTGCTGAGGGAGCGCCGCACTGTGGGAGGGTCAGTGCTGAGGGTGCGCCGCACTGTGGGAGGGTCAGTGCTGAGGGAGCGCCGCACTGTGGGAGGGTCAGTGCTGAGGGAGTGCCGCACTGTGGGAGGGTCGGTGCTGAGGGAGCGCCGCACTGTGGGAGGGTCAGTGCTGAGGGAGTGCCGCACTGTGGGAGGGTCAGTGCTGAGGGAGTGCCGCACTGTGGGAGGGTCAGTGCTGAGGGAGCGCCGCACTGTGGGAGGGTCGGTGCTGAGGGAGCGCCGCACTGTGGGAGGGTCAGTCCTGAGGGAGCGCCGCACTGTGGGAGGGTCAGTGCTGAGGGAGTGCCGCACTGTGGGAGGGTCAGTGCTGAGGGGGTGCCGCACTGTGGGAGGGTCAGTGCTGAGGGAGTTCCGCACTGTGGGAGGGTCAGTGCTGAGGGAGCGCCGCACTGTGGGAGGGTCAGTGCTGAGTGAGTGCCGCACTGTGGGAGGGCCAGTGCTGAGGCAGCGTCGCACTGTGGGAGGGTCAGTGCTGAGGGAGCGCCGCACTGTGGGAGGGTCAGTGCTGAGGGTGCGCCGCACTGTGGGAGGGTCAGTGCTGAGGGAGCGCCGCACTGTGGGAGGGTCAGTGCTGAGGGAGTGCCGCACTGTGGGAGGGTCGGTGCTGAGGGAGCGCCGCACTGTGGGAGGGTCGGTGCTGAGGGAGCGCCGCACTGTGGGAGGGTCGGTGCTGAGGGAGCGCCGCACTGTGGGAGGGTCAGTGCTGAGGGAGTGCCGCACTGTGGGAGGAGCGGTGCTGAGGGAGCGCCGGACTTTGGGTGGGTCAGTGCCGAGGGAACGCCGCACAGTCGGAGGGTCAGTGCTGAGGGAGCGCTGCACTGTGGGAGTGTCAGTGCTGAGGGAGTGCCGCACTGTGGGAGGGTCAGTGCTGAGGGAGCGCCGCACTGTGGTAGGGTCAGTGCTGAGGGAGCGCCGCACTGTGGGAGGGTCAGTGCTGAGGGAGCGCCGCACTGTGGGAGGGGTCAGTGCTGAGGGAGCGCCGCACTGTGGGATGGTCAGTGCTGAGGGAGCGCCGCACTGTTGGAAGGTCAGTGCTCAGGGAGATCCGCACTGTGGGAGGGTCAGTGCCGAGGGAGTGCTGCGTTGTGGGAGGGTCAGTGTTGAGGGAGTGCTTCACTGTGGGAGGGTCTGTGCTGAGGGAGCGCCGCACTGTGGGAGGGTCAGTGCTGAGGGAATGCCGCACTGTGGGAGGTTCAGTGCTGAGGAAGTGCCACACTGTGGGAGGGTCAGTGCTGAGGGAGTGCCGCACTTTGGAAGGTCAGTGCTGAGGGAGTGCTACACTGTGGGAGGGTCAGTACTGAGGGAGCGCCGCACTGTGGGAGGTTCAGTGCTCAGGGAGTGCCGCATTGTGGGAGGGATGGTGCTGAGGGAGCGCCACACTGTGGGAGCGTAAGTGCTGTGGGAGCGCCGGACGGTGGGAGGGTCGGTGCTGAGGGAGTGCCGCACTGTGGGAGGGTCAGTGCTGAGGGAGCGCCCCACTGTGGGAGGGTCACTGCTGAGGGAGCGCCGCACTGTGGGAGGGCCGGTGCTGACGGAGCGCTGCACTGTGGGAGGGTGAGTGCTGAGGGAGCGCGGCACTGTGGGAGCGTCAATGCTGAGGGAACGCCGCACTGTGGGAGGGTCAGTGCTGAGGGAGTGCCACACTATGGGAGGGTCAGTGCTGAGGAGCGCCGCACTGTGGGAGGATCGGTGCTGAAGGAGCGCCGGACTTTGGGTGGGTCAGTGCCGAGGGAATGCCGCACAGTCGGAGGCTCAGTGCTGAGGGAGCGCCGCACCGTGGGAGGGGCAGTGCTGAGGGAGTGCCACACTGTGGTAGGGTCAGTGCTGATGGAGCGCCGCACTGTGGGAGGGTCAGTGCTGAGGGAGCGCCGCACTGTGGGATGGTCAGTGCTGAGGGAGCGCCGCACTGTGGGAGGGTCAGTGCTGAGGGAGCGCCGCACTGTGGGACGGTCAGTGCTGAGGGAGCCGCACTGTGGGAGGGTCAGTGCTGAGGGAGCGCCGCACTGTGGGAGGGTCGGTGCTGAGGGAGCGCCGCACGGTGGGAGGGTCAGTGCTGAGGGAGCGCCGCACTGTGGGAGGGGCAGTGCTGAGGGAGCGCCGCACTGTGGGAGGGTCAGTGCTGAGGGAGCGCCGCACTGTGGGAGGGTCAGTGCTGAGGGAGCGCCGCACTGTGGGAGGGTCAGTGCTGAGGGAGCGCCGCACTGTGGGAGGGTCAGTGCTGAGGGAGCCGCACTGTGGGAGGGT
Organism: Mustelus asterias; assembly: GCF_964213995.1. Lineage (NCBI taxonomy): Eukaryota > Metazoa > Chordata > Chondrichthyes > Carcharhiniformes > Triakidae > Mustelus > Mustelus asterias. The sequence goes on from NW_027590424.1 coordinate 118,205, forward strand.
CAGTGCTGAGGGAGCGCCGCACTGTGGGAGGGTCGGTGCTGAGGGAGCGCCGCACGGTGGGAGGGTCGGTGCTGAGGGAGCGCCGCACTGTGGGAGGGTCAGTGCTGAGGGAGCACCGCACTGTGGGAGGGTCAGTGCTGAGGGAGCGCCGCACTGTGGGAGGGTCAGTGCTGAGGGAGCGCCGCACTGTGGGAGGGTCAGTGCTGAGGGAGCGCCGCACTGTGGGCGGGTCAGTGCTGAGGGAGCGCCGCACTGTGGGAGGGTCAGTGCTGAGGGAGCGCCGCACTGTGGAAGGTTCATTGCTGAGGCAGTGTCGGCCAGTGTCCATACCTGTGAGCGTTCCTGGGCTGGGGATTATTCGAGCGGGATTAAGGAATAATGATCCTTTTCCTCTGAAAACAGTCCTCATTTTTGGATCCAGTGAGGTTTCTTCAACCGGAGCTTCACGGAGAAGATATGCGTTGCTGGTGAGTTCTCCATGAAGCCCAACATCGCAGATTATGCTGAGGTCAACAAGCCAGACGACCGGAATGCCGTGGCAACCAGTGACCCCCTGGATCCCAGGTTCTAGCCCTCAGCTTGGGTGCCAGCGAAGCCCCTTCCCTTTGCTGCCTCCATGTACCCGATGCTGGCAGCAATACTGACAGTGCGGGAAAGGGGCTCTTTCCTCATCTTAAATTGATTCCCTTCCATTATATTCTTTCCCATCCCACCCCCCTTTCCCTTTGCCTTTCTACTGCCCGCCCTGCACCCCCCTGTATCCAGTCGAGGAGTTCACAGCGGGGTGACGAGAAGAAGGTTGGACAAAGAGTCCAGGCCTTCACTTCAGAGCTGGGACATCAGCATGTGTCCAACTGAACTCATGTTGGACTGTGTGGAGAGGGCCGAGAGATCGCAGCATTGGGGTGAAGAGGGGAAAGCCTGCAGTCCGTCCTCTGAATCCACCTACTTTCTGTCCCATCCCTGGCTATTCGGCCATGGGCGTCCCAACCTCACCCTTGCGTCCTTCACTCTGACCTGCCTGAATATCCCACAGTATCGGGCGTTCACCCCTGGAGGTGGAGAGATTAACGTGGTGTCCAGTGAAAGGTTTGGGGATGGAGTTTATCCCACCAATTCTGCCAAAGCCTCAAGTTAATCATCTCCGGCTCCAAAGAGCACCCCCTCCCTATCTCTGCAACCTCCTCCAGCCCCCTACACCCCCTCCCTATCTCTGTAACCTCCTCCAGCCCCTACACCCCCTCCCTATCTCTGTAACCTCCTCCAGCCCCTACACCCCCTCCCTATCTCTGCAACCTCCTCCAGCCCCCTACACCCCTCCCTATCTCTGTAACCTCCTCCAGCCCCCTACACCCCCTCCCTATCTCTGTAACCTCCTCCAGCCCCTACACCCCCTCCCTATCTCTGTAACCTCCTCCAGCCCCTACACCCCCTCCCTATCTCTGCAACCTCCTCCAGCCCCCTACACCCCCTCCCTATCTCTGTAACCTCCTCCAGCCCCTACACCCCCTCCCTATCTCTGTAACCTCCTCCAGCCCCTACACCCCCTCCCTATCTCTGCAACCTCCTCCAGCCCCCTACACCCATCCCTATCTCTGCAACCTCCTCCAGCCCCCTACACCCCCTCCCTATCTCTGTAACCTCCTCCAGCCCCCTACACCCCCTCCCTATCTCTGTAACCTCCTCCAGCCCCCTACACCCCCTCCCTATCTCTGTAACCTCCTCCAGCCCCCTACACCCCCTCCCTATCTCTGTAACCTCCTCCAGCCCCCTACACCCCCTCCCTATCTCTGTAACCTCCTCCAGCCCCCTACACCCCCTCCCTATCTCTGCAACCACCTCCAGCCCCTACACCCCCTCCCTATCTCTGTAACCTCCTCCAGCCCCCTACACCCCCTCCCTATCTCTGTAACCTCCTCCAGCCCCCTACACCCCCTCCCTATCTCTGTAACCTCCTCCAGCCCCCTACACCCCCTCCCTATCTCTGTAACCCCCTCCAGCCCCCTACACCCCCTCCCTATCTCTGTAACCTCCTCCAGCCCCTACACCCCCTCCCTATCTCTGTGACCTCCTCCAGCCCCTACACCCCTCCCTATCTCTGTAGCCTCCCCCAGCCCCTACACCCCTCCCTATCTCTGTAACCTCCTCCAGCCCCTACACCCCTCCCTATCTCTATAACCTCCTCCAGCCCCTACACCCCCTCCCTATCTCTGTACCCTCCTCCAGCCCCTACACCCCCTCCTTTTTTCTGCAACCTCCTCAAGGTCCTACATCCCCTCCCTTTCTCTGTAAGCCCCTCCAGTCCCGTACACTCCCTATCTCTAACCTCCTCCAGCCCCTACACCCCTCTCTTCCTCTTTAACCTCCTCCAGCACCCTACACCACTCCCAATCTCTGTATCATCCTCCAGTCCCCAGACTCCCTCCCTATCTCTGTAACTTCCTCCAGCCCCTACACCCCCTCCCTATCTCTGTAACCTCCTCCAGCCCCTACACGCCCTCCCTATCTCTGCAATCTCCTCCAGCCCGCACACCCCTACCTATCTCTGTAACCTCACCAGCCCCCTACACCCCTCCCCATGTCTGTAAACTCCACCACCCCTCCCTATCTCTGTCACCTTCTCCAGGCCCCTACACACCTCCCTATCTCTGTAACCTCCTCCAGCCCCTACACCCCTCCCTATCTCTGTAACCACCTCCAGCCCCTATAGCCATCCCTATCTCTGTAACCTCCTCCAACGCCTACACCCCTCCCTATCTCTGTAACCTCCTCCAACCCCTACACCCCTCCCTATCTCTGTAACCTCCTCCAACACCTACAACACTCCCAATCTCTAAACTCCTCCAGCACCGACACCCCCTCCCTATCTCTGTAACCTCTTCCTGCCCCGATATCCACTCCTTATCTCTTTAATCTCCTCCAGCCCCTACACCCCTCCCTATCTCTGCAACCTCCTCCAGCCCCTACACCCCTCCCTATCTCTGAAACCTCCTCCAGCCCCTACACCCGCTCCCCATCTCTGTAACCTCCTCCAGCCCCTACACCCGCTCCCTATCTCTGTAACCTCCTCCAGCCCCTACACCGCTCCCTATCTCTGTAACCTCCTCCAGCCCCTACACCCCTCCCTATCTCTGTAACCTCCTCCAGCCCCTACACCCCTCCCTATCTCTGTAACCTCCTCCAGCCCCTACACCCGCTCCCTATCTCTGCAACCTCCTCCAGCCCCTACACCCGCTCCCTATCTCTGTAACCTCCTCCAGCCCCTACACCCCTCCCTATCTCTGTAACCCTCCTCCAGCCCCTACACCCCCTTTCTATCTCTGTAACCTCCTCCAGCTCCTACATCCCTCCCTATCTCTGTAACGTCCTCCAGTCCCCTACACCCCCTCCCTATGTCTGTAACCTCCTCCAGCCCCCTACACTCCTCCCTATCTCTGTAACCTCCTCCAGCCCCCTACACCCCTCCCTATCTCTGTAACCTCCTCCAGCCCCCTACACCCCCTCCCTATCTCTGTAACCTCCTCCAGCCCCTACACCCCCTCCCTATCTCTGTAACCTCCTCCAGCCCCTACACCCCCTCCCTATCTCTGTAACCGCCTCCAGCCCCTACACCCCCTCCCTATCTCTGTAACCTCCTCCAGCCCCTACACCCCTCCCTATCTCTGTAACCTCCTCCAGCCCCCTACACCCCCTACCTATCTCTGTAACCTCCTCCAGCCCCTACACCCCCTCCCTATCTCTGTAACCTCCTCCAGCCCCTACACCCCTCCCTATCTCTGTAACCTCCTCCAGCCCCCTACACCCCCTCCCTATCTCTGTAACCTCCTCCAGCCCCCTACACCCCCTCCCTATCTCTGTAACCTCCTCCAGCCCCTACACCCCTCCCTATCTCTGTCCCCTCGTGCAGTACACTGGAGCTTCATTGTGCCCCTCCAGCCAACCTCACCACCCCGCTGCCACCCTCCCAGTCCGTGGCTGTCCTCTCTGTGCTGTAGCTTTTCAGCCTGCCCCCCCCGACCCCCCCCACCCCCACTTCCACCCCCCGCCCCCGACCCCCACTCCCCTCCCCCACCATCCCGGCCAAGAGACAAAGGTGTGCCGGTTGGTTGGCCCCCCAACTTCTGATTGGATGAGACGTTGCCACATCCGCAGCCAATGGGACGGCAGGGGGACCGAGAGATCTCCCGGGGAAAGTCAAAGGAAAAGAATGTCTCAGAATGGGGGAGAAAGAACAAAGGAAATTCCAGCACAGGAACAGGCCGTTCGGCCCTGCAAGCCCGTACCGACCATGCTGCCCAACTGAACTAAAACCCCCTCCCCTTCCGGGGAACAGATCCCTCTATTCCCATCCTACTCATGGATTTGTCCAGACACCCCCTAAAACTCACTAACATAGCTGCTTCCACTGCACAGGTGGCACAGTGTGGGTTAGCACTGCTGCCTCACAGCGCCAGGGTCCTGGGTTCGATTCCCGGCTCAGGTCACGGTCTGTGTGGAGTCTGCACGTTCTCCCCGTGTCTGCGTGGGTTTCCTCCGGGTGCTCCGGTTTCCTCCCACAGTCCGGAAGATGAGCTGGTTACGTGCTGAATTCCCCCTCGGTGTAACCCGAACAGGCGCTGGAGTGTGGCGACTAGGGGATTTTCACAGTGACGTCATTGCAATGTTCATGTCAGCCTTACTTGTGACACTAATAAATTTAAAAAATAGACTTTAATCTATTAGCAATACCGAGGGAGATCGATAGAGAGGACAGGCTAGAATTGGTGGAGGATTCAAGAAACAGGGGACATAGATTCAAGATAAGTGTCAGGAGGTGTAGTGGGGACAGGAGGGAGAAGGTTTTTTGATGCAGAGGGTGGTGGGTGTTTGGAATTCCCTGCCCGAGTTGGTGGTGGAGGCAGAGACCCTAAACTCTTTTAAAAAGTACCTGGATTTACCCCTTAGGTGCTGTGAGCTACAGAGCTATGGGCCAGGTGCAGAAAGGTGGGGTTGGAAAGGGCACCAGGGTGTCCTTGGGCTGGCATGGACAAGATGGACTGAATGATCCTCCTCTGTCCTGTAGCTTTCCCATGTTTCCTTGGTTCAATGTTTCTTTAGTTTGCAGAGAAGTTGGCCGAATTGCACATGGGCAGAATTTCCCCACCCCCTCTCCCCTCCTCCCCGACTCTTGTTTAGCTTCTCCGACACCTTGGCAGATCGGGACTGATTTCCGATTGTGCCGATTCACCAGTTCCCCTCATCGTTTAATGGCTTTCGCCATCAGGGCAAAGGGATATTGGAGCAGGTTCTTGTACTGCTCTCTGAACTTACTCTGGGTCACGGCATAAATCAGCGTGTTAGTGCAGCAGCTCAGGAGCTGCAGCATGAAGCCCAATTCTTGCACATAATCGGGTAATCGTATAGAGAGGATAAAATTAATGGTAAATTGCAGTCGAGTATATATGGAAATCAACATTAACATTGTCCATAACAGGATGAAATTTGCCGAGATAACAAAGAGTAAAATGATGGATTTCCTTCGACTCTCCATCTCTGGGTCTCTGGGATTCTCCCCACTGCCGTGAGCCCGGAGTCTCTTGCGGGCTCTGCTGCTCACTACAATGTATCTGACGGTGAAAGCATTGAGCGAGAGAATCAGAATGAACGGGACGCAGGGGGTGAGAATGTGGTGGAGGAACTCGATTGCAATCCAGACATTCGAGTACCTATTATCTGTCAACGTGTGGCAAAACCAGGGCATGTTCTTCAGCTGATAGCGATCCTCCAACATGAAGAACCAGAAAATATTCTTCAAGCCGCTCAGCGCTGTCACCGTTCCCAGAACCACAGCCGCCGTGCGCTCGATACAATATTTAACTTTCAACCTCTGGCAAGTAATGGCCACAAACCGGTCAAAGGTGAATGTGACGGTGAACCAGACAGAGCAGTCAGTCACGGTGTAAAGCACAACGGCGTGGATATTACACACGGGGATGTAGATGAAGAAAGAGAACTCCGATCTGAACACAATCGGAATGTGTCTCAATATCAGGTCGAAGACGATGACCAGAAAGTCCGCCACCGCCATGGCCACCAGGTAGCGAGTGACGCAATTGGAGAGACCACACTTGCCCCGGGACAGGGTCGCGATCGTCAGCAGGTTAACTGAAGGGAAGGGAAATAAAGAGAGAAGTTACACATTGTAGACGGTGGGGGAAGAACGACGGAAACAATAACTTAACAACAAGTGGCTTTAAAAAGGGCTGTGCTGGCTGAGAGATAAGCATGCTGGGATTTACGGTCAACTGGTAATTAAAACCAGACGCAGGTTGCAAAGTTACCCTGAGTGAGGGAGCTTGGTCTGGGAACTCTGACCTGAAGCTTCCTCTGTTGGCCAAATATGGAACGCTGTCTAGGTTGTCTTCGATACGGTCACTCCGAGGCAACGGTTTGCATGTGGAATTCATGCGGTCTGAACTAGGAATTAGGGCATTGTTTACAAATAATTTCATGGGCTGGTCAAGCCATGCGATTGGCTTCCAGTTGCACAATTGGCCGCATGATGGAAAATCCTCTGGAAGCCAGTGGAGAGTTTGTCAATAACAGACGATGCAGTTCTGTGTTTGCCAGCGATAACTCTACCATGATTAACCACCTTAAGAAGTGTGCCCTGAAGGAATCTTCCTCAGAAAAGATGATGGAGATAGATTATACATTGGAAATAATTTGGCCACTCCATCCCAAAACCTGGGTAGTTACGACTCGCAATTAAATGGTTAAAGTTAATGTTCGGTTAAAAGTTAAAGCTCAGTTGAAACTTTTGGATTAACCACTACGGTGGTGTCATCAGCAAACTTGAAAATTGAATTGGAGGGGAGTTTGGCCACACAGTCAGAGGTGTATAAGGAGTATAGTAGGGGGCTGAGAACACAGCCTTGTGTGGCACCGGTGTTGAGGATGATTGTGGAGGAGGTGTTGTTGCCGATCCTTGCTGAGTTGATGTTCAGTTAAGAGTTAAGTTTCTGTAAAAGAGTTAATGAGTTGGAACTGTTTCAGTTTGAGTTGGCAGCTGAAGTGTTAGTTAAAGAAATAAATTGTGGATTAATCAAGTCAATTCCTGTTCTTGCTTGTCTCATTAAACTAGAATGACTGGCAGTTGACATTCTGCACTCTCTCCTTTCCTTCCCTATGAATGGTATGCTTTGTCTGTATAGCACGCAAGAAACAATACTTTTCACGGTATCCAAATACATGTGACGATAATAAATCAAATCAAATCATTTTCCTTCTCCCCTCTGTACCCTATGATCAGTATGCTTTGTCTGTATACTGCACAAGAAACAATACTTTTCACTGTATGGGGCTGGAGGAGGTTACAGAGATAGGGATGGGGTGTAGGGGCTGGAGGAGGTTACAGAGATAGGGAGGGGGTGTAGGGGCTGGAGGAGGTTACAGAGATAGGGAGGGGGTGTAGGGGCTGGAGGAGGTTACAGAGATAGGGAGGGGGTGTAGGGGGCTGGAGGAGGTTACAGAGATAGGGAGGGGGTGTAGGGGCTGGAGGAGGTTACAGAGATAGGGAGGGGTGTGGGAGGCTGGAGGAGGTTACAGAGATAGGGAGGGGGTGTAGGGGACTGGAGGAGGTTACAGAGATAGGGAGGGGTGTAGGGGCTGGAGGAGGTTACAGAGATAGGGAGGGGTGTAGGGGCTGGAGGAGGTTACAGGGGTAGGGAGGGGGTGTCGGGACTGGAGAAGGGTACAGAGATAGGGAGGGGTGTAGGGGCTAGAGGAGGTTACAGAGATAGGGAGGAGTGTAATGGGCTGGAGGAGGTTACAGAGATAGGGAGGGGTGTCGGGACTGGAGGAGGGTACAGATTTAGGGAGGGGTGTAGGGGCTAGAGGAGGTTACAGAGATAGGGAGGAGTGTAATGGGCTGGAGGAGGTTACAGAGATAGGGAGGGGTGTGGGGGCTGGAGGAGGTTACAGAGATTGGGAGGGGTGTGGGGGCTGGAGGAGGTTACAGAGATTGGGAGGGGGTGTAGGGGGCTGGAGGAGGTTACAGAGATAGTGAGGAGTCGTAGGGGCAGGAGGAGGTTACAGAGATAGGGAGGGGGTGGAGGGGTCTGGAGGACATTACAGAGATAGGGAGGGGTCTCGGGGCTTGAGGAGGTTGCAGAGATAGTGAGGGGGTGTAGGGTCTGGATGAGGTTACAGAGATAGGGGGGGTGTAGGGGCTGGAAGAGGTTACAGAAATAGGGGAGGGACGTAGGGGCTGGAGGAGGTTACAGAGATAGGGAGTGGGTGTCGGGGGCTGGAGGAGGTTACAGAGCTGGGAGGGTTGTAGGGGACTGGAGGAGGTTACAGAGATAGGGATGGGGTATAGGGGGCTGGAGGAGGTTACAGAGATAGGGATGGGGTATAGGGGGCTGGAGGAGGTTACAGAAATAGGGATGAGGTTGTCAGGACTGGAGGAAGTTACAGAGATAGGGCGGGGGTTTTGGGGCTGGATGGGGTTACAGAGATAGTGAGGAGTCGGAGGGGCAGGAGGAGGTTACAGAGATAGGGAGGGGGTGTAGGGGCTGGAGGAGGTTCTCGAGACAGGGAGGGGGTATCGGGGGCTGGAGGGGGGTACAGAAATAGGGAAGGCGGTTAGGAGGCTGGAGGAGGTTACAGAGATAGGGAGGGGGTGTAGGGGCTGGAGGAGGTTACAGAGATCGCGAGTTGGAGAAGAGATCGGGAGAATGTAGAGACTCACCGGGAACCCCAATAACAGCCAGCAGAGGGTAGTAATATGCCTCAACAATCTGTAGAATATAGAATAGGCGGAGAGCAGGTGATAATGGCATGAATCCAATGTAATAATTCAGCATATAATACGCCCAGACAATATCCCTGTCCATTGCTGTGACGTTCTGACCCAGTTTTCCCAGATTCTGATCCATTGTAATGTTCCAGTCTATTGTTCCCGGATTCTGATCCATTGTAATGTTCCAGTCTATTGTTCCCGGATTCTGATCCATTGTAATGTTCCAGTCTATTGTTCCCGGATTCTGATCCATTGTAATGTTCCAGTCTATTGTTCCCGGATTCTGATCCATTGTAATGTCCCAGTCTATTGTTCCCAGATTCTGATCCATTGTAATGTTCCAGTCTATTGTTCCCGGATTCTGATCCATTGTAATGTTCCAGTCTATTGTTCCCGGGTTCTGATCCATTGTCCTGTCCCAGTCTAATGCGCTCAGAATTCAAACCATTATTGGAATGTTCCAGTCTCTTTCTCTCGGGCTCCGATCTCTCCTTCCCTCGCTCTCTCCGCAGTCCCTGTTAGTGACAGAGTTGATGCTGACACAGTCACTCTGGGATAACACATTGTACGGAGCACCTTATTAACAGGAGAGGGTATTCCCCCACCTCCTCCCCCCCGCAGGGACAGCAGGCTGGGGGAGTCCACAGGGATCGGAGTTACTCTCGCTGCGTTAAACAAACAAGTCGCATTAACCCCTTTCCATCCGGCACTTTCTCCGTCACAGAGTCAGAGAGGCCCCGAGCCAGAGAGATGTACAACCCGGAGACAGGTCCTTCGGTCCAGCTCCTCCGTGCCAACCTGCTCTCCCAAACTGGACTGGCCCCATTTGCCTGTCTTTGGCCCATATCCCTCTAAACCTTTCTCGATCCATGTACCTGTCCGAATGTCATACAAATGTTGTAACTGTACCAGCCTCTACCCACCTTCCCGGGCAGCTCATTCAACACACACACCACTCTGTGTGAAAAAGCTCCCCTCAGGTCTCTTTCCCCTCTCACCTTCGACCTCCGCCCTCTAGTTCTCGACTTCCCCCCTACCTTGTCTATACAAACTGGAGGCCTGTGACCAGCGGTGTGCCTCAGGGATCAGTGCTGGGCCCACTGTTATTTGTCATTTATATTAATGATTTGGATGAGAATATAGGAGGCATGGTTAGTAAGTTTGCAGATGACCCCAAGATTGGTGGCATAGTGGACAGTGAAGAAAGTTATCTCCAATTGCAACAGGATCTTGATCAATTGGGCCAGTGGGCTGACGAATGGCAGATGGAGTTTAATTTAGATAAATGCGAGGTGATGCATTTTGGTAGATTGAACCAGGGCAGGACTTACTCAGTTAATGGTAGGGCGTTGGGGAGAGTTACAGAACAAAGAGATCTAGGGGTACATGTTCATAGCTCCTTGAAAGTGGAGTCACAGGTGGACAGAGTGGTGAAGAAGGCATTCGGCATGCTTGGTTTCATCGGTCAGAACATTGAATACAGGAGTTGGGACGTCTTGTTGAAGTTGGACAAGACATTGGTAAGGCCACACTTGGAATACTGTGTACAGTTCTGGTCACCCTATTATAGAAAAGATATTATTAAACTAGAAAGAGTGCAGAAAAGATTTACTAGGATGCTACCGGGACTTGATGGATGGAGTTATAAGGAGAGGCTGGATAGACTGGGGCTTTTTTCTCTGGAGCGTAGGAGGCTGAGGGGTGATCTTATAGAGGTCTATAAAATAATGAGGGCACAGATCAGCTAGATAGTCAATATCTTTTCCCAAAAGTAGAGGAGTCTAAAACTAGAGGGCGTAGGTTTAAGGTGAGAGGGGAGAGATACAAAAGTGTCCAGAGCTGGCTGCTTTTCCCGAGGCAGTGGGAAGTGTAGACAGAGTCAATGGATGTGAGGCTGGTTTGCGTGATGGATTGGGCTACATTCACGACCGTTTTGTAGTTCCTTGCGGTCTTGGGCAGAGCAGGAGCCCCAGACCGAGCTGTGATACACCCGGAAAGGATGCTTTCTATGGGGCATCTGTAAAAGTTGGTGAGAGTCGTAGCTGACATGCCAAATTTCCTTAGCCTCCTGAGAAAGTAGAGGTGTTGGTGGGGCTTTCTTAACTATAGTGTCAGCATGGAGGGCCCAGGAAAGGTTGTTGGTGATCTGGACACCTAAAAACTTGAAGCTCTCTCAACTTTTTCTACTTCATCCAAGGTCCCTCTCTCAACAATACTTTTCACGGTATCCCAATACATGTGACAATAATAAATCAAATCAAATCCTTTTCCTTCTCCCCTCCGTACTCCATGAATGGTATGCTTTATCTGTACAGCACACAAGAAACAATACTTTTCACTGTGTCCCAATACACGTGACAATAATCAAATCAAATCAAATCATTGGTCAATAAAGATAAGTCTTTAACCGGGACATTGGCTTTTGTGAGTCTTTGTTTGGGCTGACGTCTTGCCTCCAGTCTCAACTCACCTCCAGAGAAACCCGCAAATCTGGTGGGAAATGTGTTGGGTTGTAAGGGGTTCGAGTTTTAGAGTCATAGAGGTTTACAGCATGGAAACAGGCCCTTCGGCCCAACTTGTCCATGCCGCCCTTTTTGTTTAAACCCCTAAACTAATCCCAATTGCCCCCATTTGGCCCATATCCCTCTATACCCATCGTACCCATGTAACTGTCTAAATCCTGCTTAAAAGATAAAATTGTACCCGCCTCTACTACTGCCTCTGGCAGCTCGTTCCAGACACTCACCACCCTCTGTGTGTAAAAACTGCCCCTCTGGACACTTTTGTATCTCTCCCCTCTCACCTTAAACCTATGCCCTCTAGTTTCAGAATCGCCTACCTTTGGGAAAAGATATTGACTATCTAGCTGATCTGTGCCCCTCATTATTTTATAGACCTCTATAATGTCACCCCTCAGCCTCCTACGCTCCAGAGAAAAAAGTCCCAGTCTATTCAGCCTCTCCTTATAACTCACTCCATCAAGTCCCGGTAGCATCCGAGTAAATCTTTTCTGCACTTTTTCTAGTTTCATAATGTGCTTTCTACAATAGGGTGACCAGAATTGTACACAGTATTCCAAGCCTTACCAAATTGTGGCCTTACCAATGTCTTGTACAACTTTAACAAGACACCCCAACTCCTGTATTCAATGTTCTGACCGATGAAACCAAGCATGCCGAATGCCTTCTTCACCACTCTGTCCACCTGTGACTCCACTTTCAAGGAGCTATGAACCTGTACCCCTAGATCTCTTTGTTCTGTAACTCTCCCCAACGCCCTACCATTAACTGAGTAAGTCCTGCCCCGGTTTGATCTAACAAAATGCATCACTTCGCATTTACCGAAATTAAACTCCATCTGCCATTCGTCAGCCCCCACTGGCCCAATTAATCAAGATCCAGTTGCAATTGGAGATAACTTTCTTCACTGTCCACCATGCCACCAATCTTGGTGTCATCTGAAAACTTACTAACCATGGCCCCTATATTCTCATCCAAATCATTCATATAAATGACAAATAACAGTGGGCCCAGCACTGATCCCTGAGGCACACCACTGGTCACAGGCCTCCAGTTTGAAAAACAACCCTCTACAACCACCCTCTGGCTTCTGTCAAGAAGCCAATTTTGTATCCATTTCGATCCCTCACCCTGGATCCCGTGAGATTTTACTTGATGCAACAACCTACCCTGCGGTACCTTGTCAAAGGACTTGCTAAAGTCCATGTAGACAACATCAACTGCACTACCCTCATCTAACTTCTTGGTTACCCCTTCAAGAAACTCAATTAAATTTGTGAGACATGATTTTCCACTCACAAAGCCATGCTGACTGTCCCTTATCAATCCTTGCGTCTCTAAATGCCTGTAGATCCTGTCTCTCAAAATACCTTCCAACAATTTACCCACCACAGATGTGAGGTTCAGTGGCCTGTAGTTCCCAGGCTCTTCCCTGCAGCCCTTTTTAAACAAAGGCCCAACATTTGCCACTCTCAAATCTTCAGGCACTTCACCCGTGGTTATCGATGATTCAAATACCTCGGCTTGGGGACCCGCAATTTCCTCCCTAGCCTCCCACAACGTCCTGGGATACACTTCATCAGGTCCTGCAGATTTATCTACCTTGATGCGCTTTAAGACTTCCAGCACCTCCTTCTCTGTAATATATACATTCCTCAAGACATCAATATCTAATTCCCCAAGTTCCCTAACATCCATGTTTTTCTCAACAGTAAATACTGATGAGAAATATTTATTTAGGATCTCACCCATCTCCTGTGGATCCGCACATCGATGACCTTGTTGATCCTTGAGAGACCCTACTCTCTCCCTTGTTACTCTTTTGACCTTTATCTATTTGTAGAAGCTCTTTGGATTCTCCTTTGCCTTATCTGCCAAAACAATCTCGTGTCCCCTTTTTGCCCTCCTGAGTTCTCCCTTAACTCTACTCCTACACGCCCTGTACTCTTCAAGGGATCCACTTGATCCCAGCTGCCTATGCACGTCATGTGCCTCTTACTTCTTCTTGACCAGGGCCTCAATATCCCGAGTCATCCAGGGTTCCCGACTTCTGCCAGCCTTGCCCTTCACTCTAAGAGGAATGTGTTTACCCTGAACCCGGGTTAACACACTTTTGAAAGCCTCCCACTTACCAGACGTCCCTTTGCCTTCCCACAGACTCCCACAATTAACTTTTGGAACTTCCTGCCTGATACCATCAAAATTGCCCTTGCCCCAATTTGGAATATTAACTTTTGGGACAGACCTATCATTCTCCGTAGCTATCTTAAAACTAATAGAATTTTGGTCACTGGTCCCAAAGTGATCCCTCACTAACACTTCTGTCACCCGCCCTTCCTTATTTCCCAAGAGGAGGTCAAGTTTTGCCCCCTCTCTAGTCGGCCCATCCACAGACTGAATGAGAAATTCCTCCTGAATACACTCAACAAATTTCTCTCCATCCAACCCTCTAATACTATGGCTGTCCCAGTCAATGTTGGGAAAGTTAAAATCTCCGACTATTACCGCCCTATTTTTCTTGGAGCTATCTGTAATCTCCTTACATATTTGCTCCTCAATTTCCCGCTGACTATTTGGGGGCCTATAGCACAACCCTATCAAAGTGATTTCCCCCTTCTTATTTCTCAGTTCTACCCATATAGACTCAGTGGGCGAACACTCGGATATATCCCCTCTCAGTACGGCCGTGATACTTTCCCTAATCAAAAGTGCAACTCCCCCTCCTCTCTTACCTCCTGTTCTATCTTTCCTGTAGCATCTGTACCCTGGAACATTGAGCTGCCAGTCCTGTCCCTCCCTTAGCCATGTTTCAGTAATTGCGATACTATCCCAGTCCCACGTCCCCATCAATGCCCAGAGTTTATCTGCCTCGCCCGTCAGGCCTCTTGCATTGAAATAGATGCAGTGTAATCTGGACTTCCCTTGCTCTCTGTCTTGCTTTTGCCTGATCCGTCTGGTACTAGGATTACTGACACTGCCTTTACTATTTAATGTGCTCTCTTTAACATCCGTGCTGTCCTCAAACCTCTCTTCTGTCTCCCGACTGCTTTGGATCCCACCCCCCTGCCAAACTAGTTTAAACCCTCCTGAGTGGCTCCAGCAAATCTCCCCGCCAGGATGCTAGTCCCCCTCCAGTTCAGGTGTAACCTGTCCCTCTTGAACAGATCAGCCCCACCCCAGAAAAGATCCCAATTTTACAAAAATCTAAATCCCTGTCCCCTGCACCAGCTCTCAAGCCAGGTATTCATCTGCCTAATCCTCCTATTCCTCCTCTCACTGGCAGGTGGTACCGGCAGTAGTCCTGAAATTACTACCTTCGAGGTCCTGTACGTTAGCCTTCTGCCTAACTCTCTATATTCACATTTCAGGAACTCATCCCTTTCCCCACCTATGTGGTTGGTACCAATATGTACAATGACCTCTGGCTGCTCACCCTCCCCCTTAAGAATGTCCTGCAATCGCTCAGAGACGTCCTTGACCCTGGCACCAGGGAGGCAACACACCATCCTGGAGTCTTGATTTCGGCCACAGGAACGCCTGTCCGTGCCTCTAACTCGCGAGTCCCCAATTACTACTGCTCGCTTGCTCTTTGCCCGATCCTGTCCCACAGCAGAACCAGCTGTGGTGTCACAGGCCTGGCTGCTGCTGGTATCTCCCCCTGACAGGCTCGCCCCCTCAACAGCATCCAAAATGATATACCTGTTTGAAAGGGGAATAGACACAGGAGACTCCTGCCTCACCTGGCAGTCACCCATCTACCTGTCTGAACCTGTGGTGTGACAACCTCCCTGTAACTAGTGTCTATCACACTCTCTGCCTCCTTTGTGCTCCGCGGTGCATCCACCTGCCCCTCCAACCGAACAGTGCGGTCTGTGAGGAGCTGCAACTGGACACACTTCCTGCAGACAAAGTTGTCAGGGAGACTAGATTGCTCCCGAATTGCCCACATCTGACAGGAGGAGCATGCCATTGCCCTCGCTGCCATTTTGCCCTGAGACGGATAAGAAAAATTGCAACTCACCTCTCCCTTGCTTGTGGTCCTCCTGCCGACTTTTGTTTTTGGTTAGAGGAGGAGGGAGAGAGGGAAACAACTGAGCCTTCACAGCAGCTCCTCCACAAACCACCTTCAGGTCACAGTGACTGCACTTATGCAAATGTGACCTGCAACTGCCAATCACCTTCTCCGCTAAGTTAGTTTTACACTCACAGTTCCGCTCAGCTCCGCCCTCCGGCCGCTCCCTGCAGACTAGGCCAGCGAATAGAAAGAGCAGACTGGGGGCAGGTCAAACTCAGTGGGCACGGAGGCCTGGAGTGCATCTGCTTCAAGACCACAAGGCTGTGCCCGTGCTCCCGGCTCACAAGCAAAAAACTGAAGCAGGAGAATCCATCAAAGAAAGTGGTGCAAGGTTGGTCTGAGGAATCGGGCGATCTCCTGGGGGACTGCTTGGAGACGGTGGACTGGTCAGTATTTAAAAACTCTGCGACCAGCCTGAACGAGTTCGCCACTACAGTAACTGAGCCCATTCGTAACTGTGTGGAAGACTGAGTGGCAAAGAAGCAAATCCGCGTGTTCCCCAATCGGAAACGATGGATGAAGAGGGATATCCACTGCCTGCTGAAGCCCAGGTCTGATGTGTTGAAGTCAGGCGACCCGAACCTATAAAGGAAAGCCAGATATGATCTAACGAGATCCACCAAAGATGCCAAAAGGCAGTACCGGACCAAGCTAAAGCCCCAGGCTAGCCACCCCGACACCTGCCGGTTATGGCAAAGTCTGCAAGACATACCCGGCAACAAGGCGTGTAAAATGGCCGGCTCCAACGCACCCCTCCGTGATGAGCTCAATGCATTCTGAGCCCGTTTTGAGCAAGAGGCCAGCGAGAGCATGTCCTCCACCCTGGAAGAACTGGATGGACTTGTATCTGGGGTCATCATTGCGGATGTCACAGCAGCTTCCTCGAAGGTCAAGCACTGAAAAGCGAGTGGCCCGGATGGGTTATCCGGACGCGCACTCAGATCCTGCGTGGATCGGCTGGCGGGAATATTCTCAGACATCTTCAACCTCTCTCTACAACAATGAGGTCCCTGTCTGCGTCACGAAGATGACCATCACCCCAGTACCTGAGAAAAACCAAGCAACGTGCTTTACTGGCTATCGGCCGGTGGCTCTGACATCCATCATTATGAAGCACTTCGAAAGGTTAGTCACGGCACGAATCAATTCCAGACTCCCGGATTACCGAGATCCACTACAGTTTGCCGACTGCCGCAACAGGTCCACAGCAGACGCCATCTCCCTGGCCCTGCACTCACCCCTGGAACACCTAGATACCAACGACACCGATATCAGACTCCTATTTACTGACGACAGCTCAACCTTCAACACTATTATTCCCACAAAACTCATCTCCAATCTTCGTGGCCTGAGCCATTGGACCTCCCTCTGCGACTGGATCCTGAACTTCCGAACTCACAGACCACAATCAGTAAGGATCGGCAACAACACCTCCTCCACGATCATCCTCAACACGGCTGCCCCACAAGGCTGTGTTCTCAGCCCCTTACTATATTCCTTACACACCTGTGACTGTGCGGCCAAATTCCCCTCCAATTCGATTTTCAAGTTTGCTGACGACACCACCGTAGTGGGTCGGATCTTAAGCAATGACGAGATGATTAAAGGAATGAGATAGAGATTCTGGTGAACTGGTGTATCAAAAATAATCTCTCCCTCAATGTCAACAAAATGAAGGAGATGGGAATCGAATTCAGGAAGCGTAAATGAGAACATGCCCTTGTCGACATCAACGGGGACGATGTAGAAAGGGTCGAGAGCTTCAGGTTTCTAGGTGTCCAGATCACCAACAACCTGTCCTGGCCCCAATGCCGACACTATGGTTAAGAAAGCCCCACCAACGCCTCTACTTTCTCAGAAGGCTCAGATAATTGGGCATGTCCGCTACGACTCTCACCAACCTTTACAGATGCCCCATAGAAAGCATCCTTTCTGGTTGTATCGCAGCTTGGTCTGGGCTCCTGCTCTGCCCAAGGCCGCAAGGAACTACAAAAGGTCATGAATGTAGCCCAATCCATCACGCAAACCAGCCTCCCATCCATTGACTCTGTCTACACTTCCTGCTGCCTCGGCAAAGTAACCAGTATAATTAAGGACCCCATGCACTCCGGACATTCTCTCTTCCACCCTCTTCCGTCGGGTAAAATGTTACAGACGTCTAAGATCACAGACCAACCGGCTCAAGAACAGCTTCTTCCCTGCTGCAGTCAGACTTTTGAATGGATTACCTTGCATTAAGTTGATCTTCCGCTACATCCTAGCTATGACTGTAACACAACATTCTACAATCTCTCGTTTACTTCTCTATGAACGGTATGCTTTGTCTGTACAGCGCGCAAGAAACAATACTGTTCACTGTCTGTTAATACATGTGACAATAATAAATCAAATCAAATCAAATCAATGCAAGGTTTATGACAGGTAAGACGGATGAACTCCGAGCCCTGATTCTGCGTGGAACTGGGATGTGGTTATGTGGTTACGATAATGGAGATATAGTTAGAAGAGAGGCAGGATTGGCAGCTAAATATTCCGGGATATAAATGTTTTATGCCAGACAGAGGGGAAGGTAAAAGAGGTGGGGAGTTGCAATTCTGGTTGGGGAACGTATTACAGCTGGTCAGAGGGATGACATCTTGGAAGAATACAAGGTCCCTCATGGGAGGTTAGTTAGGAAGGTTCAGTCACTGGGTATAAATGGGGAGGTAGTAAATTGGATTAGACACTGGCTCAAAGGTAGAATGATGTGAAGAAGCCAGAGAGTGGATGTGGTGTGCCGCAGGGATCGCTGTTGGGTCCATTGTTGTTTGTCATCTATATCAACGATCTGGATAATAATGTGGTAAATTGGATCAGCAAGTTTGCTGATGATACAAAGATTGGAGGTGTAGTGGACAGTGAGGAAGGTTTTCAAAGCTTGCAGAGGGATTTGGACCAACTGGAAAAATGGGCTGAAAAATGGCAAATGGAATTTAACGCAGACAAGTGTGAGATATTGCACATTGGAAGGATAAACCAAAGTAGAACGTACAGGGTAAATGGTAGGACTCTGAAGAGTGCAGTTGAACAGAGGGATCTGGGAATACAGGTACAGAATTCCCTAAAAGTGACGTCACAGGTGGATAGGGTCGTAAAGAGTGCCTTTGGGACATTGGCCTTTATAAATCGGAGTATCGAGTATAAAAGTTGGAGTGTTAGGGTAAGGTTATATAAGGCATTGGTGAGGCCGAATTTAGAGTATTGTTTACAGTTTTGATCACCTAGTTACAGGAAGGATGTAAATAAGGTTGAAAGAGTGCAGAGAAGGTTCACAAGGATGTTGCCGGGACTTGAGAAGCTGAATTACAGAGAGAGATTGAATAGGTTGGGATTTTATTCCCTGGAGCGTAGAAGAATGAGGGGAGATTTTATAGAGGTGTATAAGATTTTGATGGGTGTAGATAGAGTGAATGCAAGCAGGCTTTTTCCACTGAGGCTGGGGGAGAAAAAAACCAGAGGGCAGGGGTTAAGGGTGAAGGGGGAAAAGTTTAAAGGGAATATTCAGGGGGGCTTCTTCACGCAGAGAGTTGTGGGAGTGTGGAATGAGCTGCCGGATAAAGTGGTAAATGCGGGGTCACTTTTAACATTTAAGGAAAACTTGGACGGGTTGATGGATGAGAGGGGTGTGGAGGGATATGGTCCAAGTGCAGGTCAGTGGGACGAGGCAAAAAATGGTTTGGCAGACAAGAAAGGCCAAAAGGCCTGTTTCTGAGCTGTAATTTTCTATGGTTCTGTGATTCTAAGATGCAATGAGACACTGTGGTCAGCACTCAAAAAATGAAGGAGGCAGTCACTGCGATGGGGGTGCACGACTGGACTCCCAACAGCCCACTGAAATTTGATAAATGGAAATGTAAGCAGATTCTGGATAGGTATCGAAGTAATAGGGTTGTTGCAGTGGGAGACTTTAATTTTCATCATATTGAATGGGAATCCATTAGGGCTACGAGTCCGGATGGTGAGGAATTTGTTAACTGTGTCCACGAAGGTTTTTTGGAACAATATGAGGATCGTCTGACTGGAGAGGGGGCAATACTGGATATAGAACAAGGGAATGGGCCTGGCCAGGTCATCAAAGTGGCAGTGGGGGAATATATGGCCAACAGTGACCACAATTCCATCAGCCTTCGGATACCGATGGAAAAAGGACAAGTGTTGTCCTTGGGTAAGGTGGGAAATTGGGGGAAGGCTAACTACACCCGGATTAGGCAGGATAAACAGGCTGTTGGCTTGGGAGAGGCTGCTTGAGGCTGAATCCACATTTGGCCTGTGGGAGTCATTGAAGGAGCAGTTGATTGGAGTGCAGGGCAGGCATGTGCCTGTGGAAAGGAAACACAGGAAAGGCCGGATTCAGGAAATCGTTCGTCTATTCAAAAAACAAGAAGGATGCTTACATGAGGTCTGGACAACTAAACACAGGTGAAGTGTTTGAAGAACACAGGGGAATGAAAAAGAGATCATGCAGGTAGTTAGGAGGACAAGAAGGGTCACGAAATGTCCTTGGCAGAAAGGATTAAGGAGAATCCCAGGGCATTATATGCATTGTTCGGAATAAAAGGGGAGCGGGAGAAAGAATTGGTCCACTTAAGGAAAGACGGGGAAATTATGTGTAGAACCAAAGGAAGTGCATGAGTTCCTTAATGAGTACTTTGCACAGGTGATCACGAAGCATTAGCTGTATCGGTGGAACCAGAGATCTCCCGTTTTGGCCAAAATAAGATTTGTCTTGTTCTGATTGTAAGTTTGTGTTTATTTCTTAATATCAAGTTGTTATTCAGACATTTCAATAGATTAATAAAGCGAGTTAAATTGAAGATTTTCCCTGAATTCAATATTATTTTATTCTCTTTGTAAAAGGAACATGTTAATAATAATAACAAAGAACAAAGAGAATTACAGCACAGGAACAGGCCCTTCGGCCCTCCAAGCCTGCGCCGACAGTGCTGCCTGATTTATCTAAAACCCCCTACCCTTTCAGGGACCGTATCCCTCTATCCCCACCCTATTCATGCATTTGGCAAAGACGACCCTTAAAACTCACGACCGTATCCGCTTCCACTCCCTCCCCCAGCAGCGAGTTCCAGGCACCCACCACCCTCTGTGTAAAAAAAATCTGCCTCGTTCAGACCCTCGTCAGACCCCACTTGGAGTACTGTGCTCAGTTCTGGTCGCCTCATTACAGGAAGGATGTGGAAATGGTTGAAAGGGTGCAGAGAAGGTTTACAAGGATGTTGCCTGGATTGGTTGGCATGCCTTATGAGGATAGGCTGAGGGAGCTCAGTCTTTTCTCCTTGGAGAGACGTAGGATGAGAGGTGACCTGATAGAGGTGTACAAGATGTTGAGAGGTATAGATCGGGTGGATTCTCGGAGGCTTTTTCCCAGGGCTGAAATGGCTGCTACGAGAGGACACAGGTTTAAGGTGCTGGGGAGTAGGTACAGAGGAGATGTCAGGGGTAAGTTTTTCACTCAGAGGGTGGTGGGTGAGTGGAATCGGCTGCCGTCAGTGGTGGTGGAGGCAAACTCGATATGGTCTTTTAACAGACTTCTGGATGAGTACATGGAGCTTAGTAGGATTGAGGTTATAGGTAAGCCTATATATAAGCCTAGGTAGGTAGGGACATGACCGGTGGAACTTGTGGGCCGAAGGGCCTGTTTGTGCTGTTTTTTTTATATGTTCTATCTCCTTTAAACATTGACCTTCAGACCTTAAACTTGTCTGCAAAGGGATATAGATTGTCGAAGTGAGTGGGCGAGGGTCTGGCAGATGGAGTACAATGTTGGTGAACGTGAGGTCATCCATTTTGGTGGCAATAACAGCAAAATGGACTCTTATTTAAATGATAAAAAATTGCCGCATGCTGCTGTGCAGAGGGACCTGGGTGTCCTTGTGCAGGAATCTCAAGGAGTTGGTTTGCACGTGCAGCAGATAATTAAGGAGGCAAATTGAATTTTGTCCTTCATTGCTGGAGGAATGGAGTTTAAAAACAGTGAGGTTATGTTGCAGCTGTATAAGGTGCTGGTGAGGCCACACCTGGAGTCCTGAGTACAGTTTTGGTCTCCTTACTTGAGACAGGATATAGTGGCACTGGAGGGGGTGCAGAGGAGATTCACTAGGTTGATTCCGGAGTTGAAAGGGTTGGCTTATGAGGAGAGGTTGAGCAGAATGGGGCGATACTCATTGGAATTCAGAAGAATGAGGGGAGATCTTATCGGAACTGTTAAGATTATGAAGGGAATAGATAAGGGAGAAGCAGGGAAGTTGGATCCACTGGCGGGTGAAACTGGAACTGGAGGGCATCGCCTCAAAATATGGGGAAGCAGACTTAGCGCTGAGTTGAGGAGGAACTTCTTCACACAATGGATTGTGAATCTGTGGAATTCCCTGCCCAATGAAGCAGTTGAGGCGACCTCATTGAATGTTTTTAAGGCAAGGATACACACATTTTTGAACAGTAAAGGAATTAAGGGTTATGGCGAGCGGGCGGGTAAGTGGAGCTGAGTCCACGAAAAGATCAGCCATGATCTTATTGAATGGTGGACCAGGCTCAAGGGGGCAGAGGACCGACTAGCGCCCCGAGTTCTTATGTTCCTATGTACTTAACAATGATCATTGGGGATTGTGTCACTATTTAGAGTGATCCTTGGGGATTGTGTCACTATTTAGAGAGATCCTTGGGGATTGTGTCACTATTTAGAGTGATCCTTGGGGAATGTGTCACTATTTAGAGTGATCCTTGGGGATTGGGTCAATATTTAGGGTGATCCTTGGGGAATGTGTCACTATTTAGAGTGATCCTTGGGGATTGTGTCTCTATTTAGAGTGATCCTTGGGGATTGTGTCTCTATTTAGAGTGATCCTTGGGGATTGTGTCACTATTTAGAGTGATCCTTCGGGTTTGTGTCACTATTTAGAGTGATCCTTGGGGATTGTGTCACTATTTAGAGTGATCCTTCGGGTTTGTGTCACTATTTAGAGTGATCCTTGGGGATTGTGTCACTATTTAGAGTGATCCTTGGGGATTGTGTCTCTATTTAGAGTGATCCTTGGGGAATGTGTCACGATTTAGAGTGATCCTTGGGGATTGTGTCTCTATTTAGAGTGATCCTTGGGGTTTGTGTCACTATTTAGAGTGATCCTTGGGGAATGTGTCACTATTTAGACTGATCCTTGGGGATTGTGTCTCTATTTAGAGTGATCCTTGGGGATTGTGTCACTATTTAGAGTGATCCTTCGGGTTTGTGTCACTATTTAGAGTGATCCTTGGGGATTGTGTCACTATTTAGAGTGATCCTTGGGGATTGTGTCTCTATTTAGAGTGATCCTTGGGGATTGTGTCACTATTTAGAGTGATCCTTGGGGATTGTGTCTCTATTTAGAGTGATCCTTGGGGATTGTGTCACTATTTAGAGTGATCCTTGGGGATTGTGTCACTATTTAGAGTGATCCTTGGGGATTGTGTCTCTATTTAGAGTGATCCTTGGGGATTGTGTCAGTATTTAGAGTGATCCTTGGGGATTGTGTCTCTATTTAGAGTGATCCTTGGGGTTTGTGTCACTATTTAGAGTGATCCGTGGGGATTGTGTCACTATTTAGAGTGATCCTTTGGGATTGTGTCTCTATTTAGAGTGATCCTTGGGGTTTGTGTCACTATTTAGAGTGATCCGTGGGGATTGTGTCACTATTTAGAGTGATCCTTTGGGATTGTGTCTCTATTTAGAGTGATCCTTGGGGTTTGTGTCACTATTTAGAATGATCGAGTGGACAGTCAGAGGCTTTTCCTCGGGCTGAAATGGTTGCCACAAGATGACACCGTTTAAGTTGCTGGGAACTAGGTACAGAGGAGATGTCAGGGGTTTGTTTTCCATTCAGAGGGTCGTGGGTGCGTGGAATGGGCTGCCAGCAGCGGTGGTGGAGGCGGATTCGATAGGGTCTTTTAAGAGACTTGTAGATAACTACATGGAACTTGGTAAGATAGAGGGTTATAGGTAAGGCTCGTCATCGCTAAGGTAGGGACATGTTCGGCACAACTTTGTGGGCTGAAGGGCCTGTATTGTGCCGTAGTTTTGCAAGTTCTATGTTCGATGTTCCCTTTGGAGTGATCTTTCAGGATTGTGTTACTATTTACAGAGAACCTTGGTGATTGTGTCACTATTTCGAGTGATCCTTGGGGATTGTGTCACTATTTAGAGTGATCCTTGGGGATTGCGTCACTATTTAGAGTGATCTTGGGGATTGTGTCACTATTTAGAGTGATCCTTGGGGATTGTGTCACTATTTAGAGTGATTCTTGGGGATTGCGTCAGTATTTAGTGTGATCATTGGGGATTTTGTCACTATGTAGAGTGATCGTTGTGGTTGGTGACACTATTTAGAGTGATCCTAGGGGAGTGTGTCACTATTGAGAGTGATCCTTGGGGATTGTGTCACTATTCAGAGTGATCCTTGGGGTTTGTGTCACTATTTAGAATGATCCTTGGGGAATGTGTCACTATTTAGAGTGATCCTTGGGCATTGTGTCACTATTTAGAGTGATCCTTGGGGATTGTGTCACTATTTAGAGTGATCCTTGGGGATTGTGTTAATATTTAGAATGGCCTCGGGGATTGTGTCACTATTTGGAGTGATCCTTGGGGATCGTGTCACTATTTAGAGTCATCCTTGGGGATTGTGTTACTATTTAGAGTGATCCTTGGGGAATGTGTCACTAGTGAGAGTGATCGTTGGTGATTGTGTCACTATTTAGAGTGATCCTTGCGGTTTGCATTACTTTTTAGTGTGATCCTTGGGGATTGTGTTACTATTTAGAATGATCCTTGGGGATTGTGTCACTATTTAGAGTGATCCTTGGGGGTTGTATTACTATTTAGAGTGATCTTTGGGTTTTGTGTCACTATTTAGTGTGATCCTTGTGGATTTTGTCTCTGTGTAGAGTGATCGTTGTGGTTGGTATCACTATTTAGAGTGATCCTTGGGGAATGTGTCACTATTTAGAGTGAACCTTGGGGATTGTGTCACTATTTAGAGTGGTCCTTGGGGAATGTGTCACTATTCAGAGTGATCCTTGGGGATTGTGTCACTATTTAGAGTGATCCTTGGGGATTGTGTCACTATTTAGAGTGAACCTTGGGGATTATGTCACTATTTAGAGTGAACCATGGGGATTATGTCACTATTTAGAGTGATCCTTGCGGTTTCTGTCACTATTTAGAGTGATCCTTGGGGATTGTGTCACTATTTAGAGTGATCCTTGGGGATTGTGTCACTATTTAGAGTGAACCTTGGGGATTGTGTCACTATTTAGAGTGATCCTTGGGGATTGTGTCACTATTTAGAGTGATCCTTGGGGTTTGTGTCACTATTTAGAGTGATCCTTGGGGATTGTGTCATTATTCAGAGTGATCCTTGGGGATTGTGTCACTATTTACAGTGATCCTTGGGGATTGTGTCACTATTTGGAGTGATCCTTGGGGATTGTGTCAGTATTTAGAGTGATCCTTGTGGATTTTGTCACTATTTAGAGTGATCCTTGGGAATTGTGTCAGTATTTAGAGTGAACCTTGGGGATTGTGACACTATTTAAATGATCCAATGCGATTGTGTCACTATTCAGAGTGATCCTTTGGGAGCGTGTCACTCTTCCGAGTGATACTTGTGGATTTTGTCACTATTTAAAGGATCCTTGGGGATTTTGACACTATTTAAATGATCCTTTGCGATTGTGTCACTCTTTCGAGTGATCCTTGCGGATTTTGACATCATTTTAAATGATCCTTGGGGATTGTGTCACGACTTAGAGTGATCCTTGGGGAATGTGTCACTATTTAGAGTGATCCTTGGGGAATGTGTCACTATTTAGAGTGATCCTTGGGGAATGTGTCACTATTTAGAGTGAACCTTGGGGATTGTGACACTATTTAAATGATCCTTGGGGATTTTGTCAATGCTTGTTGGGATCCTTTTGGATTGTGTCTCTATTTACTGTGATCCTTTGGGAGTGTGTCCCTATTTAGGGTGATTCTTGGGGATTGTGCCACTATTTAGAGTGATCCTTGGGGATTGTGTCACTATTTAGAGTGATCCTTGGGGATTGTGTCGTTATTTACTGTTATCCTTGGGGATTGTATCATTATTTAGTGTGATCTTTGGGGATTGTGTCACTATGTGGAGTCATCTTTGGGGATTGTGTCACGATTTAGAGTGATCCTTGGGGATTGTGTCACTATTTCGAGTGATCCTTGGGGATTGAGTCACTATTTAGAGTGATCCTTGGGGATTGTGTCACTATTAAGAGTGATCCTTGGGGATTGTATCATTATTTAGAGTTATCCTTGGGGATTGTGTCACTATTTAGAGTGATCCTTGCGGAATGTGTCACTATTTAGAGTGATCCTTGGGGATTGTATCATTATTTAGAGTTATCCTTGGGGATTGTGTCACTATTTAGAGTGATCCTTGCGGAATGTGTCACTATTTAGAGTGATCCTTGGGGATTGTGTCACGATTTAGAGTGATCCTTGGGGATTGTGTCACTATTTAGAGTAATCCTTGGGGTTTGTGTCACTATTTAGAGTGATCGTTGCGGAATGTGTCACTATTTAGAGTGATCCTTGGGGATTGTGTCACTATTTAGACTGACCCTTGGGGATTATGTCACTATTTAGAGTGATCCTTGGGGATTGTGTCACTGTTTAGAGTGATCGTTGCGGATTGTGTCACTATTTAGAGTGATCCTTGGGGATTGTGTTACTATTTAGAGTGATCGTTGCGGAATGTGTCACCATTTAGAGTGATCCTTGGGGATTGTGTCACTATTTAGACTGAACCTTGGGGATTATGTCACTATTTAGAGTGATCCTTGGGGATTGTGTCACTGTTTAGATTGATCCTTGGGGATTGTGTCACTATTTCGAGTGATCCTGGGGGTTTGTGTCCCGATTTAGAGTGATCCTTGGGAATTGTGTCACTATTTAGAGCGATCCTTGGGGTTGTGTCACTATTTAGAGTGATCCTTGGGGATTGTGTCTCTATTTCGAGTGATCCTTGGGGTTTGTGTCACTATTTAGAGTGATCATTGGGGATTGTGTCACTATTTAGAGTGATCCTTGGGGATTGTGTCAGTATTTAGAGTGATCCTTGGGGATTGTGTTACTATTTAGAGTGATCCTTGGGGAATGTGTCACTATTTAGAGTGATCCTTGGGGATTGTGTCACTATCTAGACTGAACCTTGGGGATTATGTCACTATTTAGAGTGATCCATGGGGATTGTGTCACTATTTAGAGTGATCCTTGGGGATTGTGTCACTATTTAGAGTGATTCTTGGGGATTGTGTCACTATTTAGAGTGATTCTTGGGGATTGCGTCAGGATTTAGTGTGATCCTTGGGGTTTGTGTCACTATGTAGAGTGATCGTTGTGGTTGGTGACACTATTTAGAGTGATCCTAGGGGAATGTGTCACTATTTAGAGTGATCCTTGGGGATTGTGTCACTATTCAGAGTGATCCTTGTGGTTTGTGTCACTATTTAGAATGATCCTTGGGGAATGTGTCACTATTTGGAGTGATCCTTGGGGATTGTGTCACTATTTGGGGCGATCCTTGGGCATTGTGTCACTATTTAGAATGATCCTTGGGATTGTGTCACTATTTAGAATGATCCTTGGGGAATGTGTCACTATTTAGAATGATCCTTGGGGAATGTGTCACTATTTGGAGTGATCCTTGCGGATTGTGTCACTATTTAGAGTGATCCTTGGGGATTGTGTCACTATTTAGAGTGATCCTTGGGGATTGTGTCACTATTTGGGGCGATCCTTGGGCATTGTGTCACTATTTAGAATGATCCTTGGGATTGTGTCACTATTTAGAGTGATCCTTGGGGATTGTGTTAATATTTAGAATGGCCTTGGGGATTGTGTCACTATTTGGAGTGATCCTTGGGGATCGTGTCACTATTTAGAGTGATCCTTGGGGATTGTGTTACTATTTAGAGTGATCCTTGGGGAATGTGTCACTATTTAGAATGATCCTTGGGATTGGGTCACGATTTAGAGTGATCCTTGGGGATTGTGTTAATATTTAGAATGGCCTTGGGGATTGTGTCACTGTTTGGAGTGATCCTTGGGGATCGTGTCACTATTTAGAGTGATCCTTGGGGAGTGTGTTACTATTTAGAGAGATCCTTGGGGAATGTGTCACTAGTTAGAGTGATCGTTGGTGATTGTGTCACACTTTCGAGTGATACTTGGGGATTTTGACACTATTTAAATGATCCTTGGGTATTGTCTCACGACTTAGAGTGATGCTTGGGGAATGTGTCACTATTTGGAGTGATCCTTGAGGATCGTGTCACTATTCAGAGTGATCGTTCGGGATTGTGTCGCTATTTAAATGATCCTTGGGGATTGTGTCAATACTTGTTGGGATCCTTTGGGATTGTGTCTCTATTTACAGTGATCCTTTGGGAGTGGGATACTATTTAGAGTGTTCCTTGGGGATTGTGTCACTATTTAGAGTGATCCTTGGGGATTGCGTCACTGTTTAGAGTGATCCTTGGGCATTGTGTCACTATTTAGAGTGATCCTTTGGGATTGTGTCACTATTTAGAATGATCCTTGGGATTGGGTCACTATTTAGAGTGATCCTTGGGTATTGTGTTAATATTTAGAATGGCCTTGAGGATTGTGTCACTATTTGGAGTGATCCTTGGGGATCGTGTCACTATTTAGAGAGTTCCTTGGGGAGTGTGTTACTATTTAGAGAGATCCTTGGGGAATGTGTCACTAGTTAGAGTGATCGTTGGTGATTGTGTCACTATTTAGAGTGATCCTTGGGGTTTGCATTACTATTTAGAGTGATCCTTGAGGATTGTGTTACTATTTAGAATGATCCTTGGGATTGTGTCACTATTTAGAGTGATCCTTGGTGATTGTGTCACTATTTCGAGTGATCCTTGGGGGTTGTATTACTATTTAGAGTGATCTTTGGGTTTTGTGTCACTATTTAGTGTGATCCTTGTGGATTTTGTCACTGTGTAGAGTGATCGTTGTGGTTGGTATCACTATTTAGAGTGATCCTTGGGGAATGTGTCACTATTTAGAGTGATCCTTGGGGAATGTGTCACTATTTAGAGTGATCCTTGGGGAATGTGTCACTATTTAGAGTGAACCTTGGGGATTGTGTCACTATTTAGAGTGAACCTTGGGGATTGTGTCACTATTTAGAGTGATCCATGGGGATTGTGTCACTATTTAGAGTGATCCTTGGGGAATGTGTCACTATTTAGAGTGAACCTTGGGGATTGTGTCACTATTTAGAGTGATCCTTGGGGAATGTGTCACTATTTAGAGTGATCCTTGGGGATTGTGTCACTATTTTGAGTGATCCTTGGGGAATGTGTCACTATTTAGAGTGATCCTTGGGGAATGTGTCAATATTTAGAGTGAACCTTGGGGATTGTGTCACTATTTAGAGTGAACCTTGGGGAATGTGTCACTATTTAGAGTGATCCTTGGGGAATGTGTCACTATTTAGAGTGAACCTTGGGGAATGTGTCACTATTTAGAGTGATCCTTGGGGAATGTGTCACTATTTAGAGTGAACCTTGAGGATTGTGTCTCTAATTAGAGTGATCCTTGGGGAATGTGTCACTATTTAGAGTGAACCTTGGGGATTGTGTCACTATTTAGAGAGTTCCTTGGGGATTGTGTCACTATTTAGAGTGATCCTTGGGGAATGTGTCACTATTTAGAGTGAACGATGGGGATTGTGTCACTATTTAGAGTGATCCTTGGGGATTGTGTCACTATTTAGAGTGATCCTTGCGGTTTCTGTCACTATTTAGAGTGATCCTTGGGGATTGTGTCACTATTTAGAGTGATCCTTGGGGATTGTGTCACTATTTAGAGTGATCCTTGGGGATTGTGTCACTATTTAGAGTGATCCTTGGGGATTGTGTCACTATTTAGAGTGATCCTTGGGGATTGTGTGACTATTTAGAGTGAACCTTGGGGATTGTGTCACTATTTACAGTGATCCTTGGGGATTGTGTCACTATTCAGAGTGATCCTTTGGGAGTGTGTCACTCTTCCGAGTGATCCTTGTGGATTTTGACACTATTTAAAGGATCCTTGGGGATTGTGACACTATCTAAATGATCCTTTGCGATTGTGTCACTATTCAGAGTGATCCTTTGGGAGTGTGTCACTCTTCCGAGTGATCCTTGTGGATTTTGACACTATTTAAAGAATCCTTGGGGATTGTGTCACTATTCAGAGTGATCCTTTGGGAGTGTGTCACTCTTTCGAGTGATCCTTGTGGATTTTGACATCATTTTAAATGATCCTTGGGGATTGTGTCACGATTTAGAGTGATCCTTGGGGAATGTGTCACTATTTAGAGTGATCCTTGGGGAATGTGTCACTATTTGGAGTGATCCTTGGGGAATGTGTCACTATTTAGAGTGATCCTTGGGGAATGTGTCACTATTTAGAGTGATCCTTGGGGAATGTGTCACTATTTAGAGTGAACCTTGGGGATTATGACACTATTTAAATGATCCTTGGGGATTTTGTCAATGCTTGTTGGGATCCTTTTGGATTGTGTCTCTATTTACTGTGAACCTTTGGGAGTGTGTCCCTATTTAGGGTGATTCTTGGGGATTGTGTCACTATTTAGAGTGATCCTTGGGGATTGTGTCGTTATTTACTGTTATCCTTGGGGATTGTATCATTATTTAGTGTGATCTTTGGGGATTGTGTCACTATTTAGAGTCAGCTTTGGGGATTGTGTCACGATTTAGAGTGACCCTTGGGGATTGTGTCACTATTTCGAGTGATCCTTGGGGTTTGTGTCACTATTTAGAGTGATCCTTGGGGATTGTGTCACTATTTCGAGTGATCCTTGGGGATTGAGTCACTATTTAGAGTGATCCTTGGGGATTGTGTCACTATTAAGAGTGATCCTTGGGGATTGTATCATTATTTAGAGGATTCCTTGGGGATTGTGTCATAATTTAGAGTGATCCTTGCGGAATGTGTCACTATTTAGAGTGATCCTTGGGGATTGTGTCACTATTTAGAGAGATCCTTGGGGATTGTGTCACTATTTAGAGTGATCCTTGGGGTTTGTGTTACTATTTAGAGTGTCCCTTGGGGATAGTGTCACTATTTAGAGTGATCCTTGCGGAATGTGTCACTATTTAGAGTGATCCTTGGGGATTGTGTCACTATTTAGATTGATCCTTGGGGATTGTGTCACTATTTCGAGTGATCCTTGGGGTTTGTGTCACTATTTAGAGTGATCCTTGGGAATTGTGTCACTATTTAGAGCGATCCTTGGGGTTGTGTCACTATTTAGAGTGATCCTTGGGGATTGTGTCTCTATTTAGAGTGATCCTTGGGGTTTGTGTCACTATTTAGAGTGATCCTTGGGGATCGTGTCACTATTTAGAGTGATCCTTGGGGATTGTGTCAGTATTTAGAGTGATCCTTGGGGATTGTGTCAGTATTTAGAGTGATCCTTGGGTATTGTGTCAGTATTTAGAGTGATCCTTGGGGATTGTGTCAGTATTTAGAGTGAACCTTGGGGATTGGGTCACTATTTACTGTGATCCTTGGGGTTTGTATCACTATTTAGTGTGATCCTTGGGGATTGTGTCACTATTTTGAGTGATCCTTGGGGACTGTGTCACTATTTAGAGTGATCCTTGGGGATTGTGTCATTATTTAGTGTGATCCTTGGGGATTGTGTCACTATTTAGAGTGATCCTTGGGGATTGTGTCACTATTTAGAGTGACCCTTGGGGATTGTGTCACTGTTTAGAGTGATCCTTGGGGATTGTGTCACTATTTAGAGTGATCCTTGGGGATTGTGTCACTATTTAGAGTGATCCGTGGGGATGGTGTCACTATTTAGAGTGATCCTTCGGATTTGTGTCATTATTTAGACTGAACCTTGGAGATTGTGTCATATTTAGATTGATCCATGGGGATTGTGTCACTATTTAGAGTGATCCTTGTGGATTGTGTCACGATTTAGAATGATCCTAGGGGAATGTGTCACTAGTTAGACTGATCCTTGGGGATTTGGTCACTATTTAGAGTGATCCTTGGGGATTGTGTGACTACTTGGACTGATCCTTGTGGCTTGTGTCACTATTGAGACTGATCCCTGGATGTTGTCTCACTACTTAGAGTGATCCTTGGGCATTGTGTCACTATTTAGAGTGATCCTTGGGGATTGTGTCACTATTTAGAGTGATCCTTGGGTATTGTGTCACTATTTAGAGTGATCCTTGGGGATTGTGTCACTATTTAGAGTGATCCTTGGGCATTGTCTCACTATTTAGAATGATCCTTGGTGTTTGTGACACTATTTAGAGTGATCCTTTGGGCTTGTGTCACTATTTAGAGTGATCCTTGGGGATTGTGACACTATTTAGAGTGATTTTTGGGGATTTTGTACTATTTAGAGTGATCCTTGGGGATTTTTTCACTATTTAGAGTGATCCTTGGGGATTGTGACACTATTTAGAGTGATCCTTGGGGATTGTTTCACTACTTAGAGTGATCCTTGGGCATTGTGACACTATTTAGAGTGATCCTTGGGGATTGTGTCACTATTTAGAGTGATCCTCGGGGATTGTGTCACTATTTAGAGTGATCCTTGGGGATTGTGTTACTATTTAGAGTGGTCCTTGGGGATTGTGACACTACTTAGAATGATCCTTGGTGTTTGTGACACTATTTAGAGTAATCCTTGGGGTTTGTGTCACTATTTAGAGAGATCCTTGGGGATTGTGACACTATTTAGAGTTATCCTTGGGGATTGTTTCACTATTTAGAGTGATCCTTGGGGATTGTGTCACTATTTAGAGTGATCCTTGGGCATTGTGTCACAATTTAGAATGATCCTTGGGGATTGTGACACTATTTAGAGTGATCCTTGGGGATTGTTTCACTATTTAGAGTGATCCTTGGGGATTGTGTCAGTATTTAGAGTGATCCTTGGGAATTGTGTCATTATTTAGAGTGATCCTTGAGGATTGTGACACTATTTAGAGTGATCCTTGGGGATTGTGTCACCATTTAGAGTGATCCTTGGGGATTGTTTCACTATTTAGAGTGATCCTTGGGGATTGTGTCAGTATTTAGAGTGATCCTTGGGGATTGTGTCACTATTTAGAGTGATCCTTGGGCATTGTGTCACTATTTAGAGTGATCCTTGGGGATTGTTTCACTATTTAGAGTGATCCTTGGGGATTGTGTCAGTATTTAGAGTGATCCTTGGGGATTGTGTCACTATTTAGATTGATCCTTGGGGATTGTTTCACTATTTAGAGTGATCCTTGGGGATTGTTTCACTATTTAGAGTGATCCTTGGGCATTGTGCCAGTGTTTAGAGTGATCCTTGGGGATTGTGTCAGTATTTAGAGTGATCCTTGGGCATTGTGTCACTATTTAGATTGATCCTTGGGGATTGTTTCACTATTTAGAGTGATCATTGGGGATTGTGTCACTATTTAGAGTGATCCTTGGGGATTGTGTCAGTATTTAGAGTGATCCTTGGGGATTGTGTCACTATTTAGAGTGATCCTTGGGGATTGTGTCACTATTTAGAGTGATCCTTGGGGATTGTGTCACTATTTAGAGTGATCCTTGGGGACTGTGTTTCTATTTACAGTGATCCTTGGGGATTGTGTCAGTATTTAGAGTGATCCTTGGGGATTGTGTCACTATTTAGAGTGATCCTTGGGGATTGTGTCACTATTTAGAGTGATCCTTGGGGATTGTGTCACTATTTAGAGTGATCCTTGGGGATTGTGTCTCTATTTAGAGTGATCCTTGTGGATTGTGTCACTATTTAGAGTGATCCTTGGGGATTGTGTCACTATTTAGAGTGACCCTTGCGGATTGTGTCACTATTTAGAGTTATCCTTGGGGATTGTTTCACTATTTAGAGTGACCCTTGCGGATTGTGTCACTATTTAGAGTGACCCTTGCGGATTGTGTCACTATTTAGAGTGACCCTTGCGGATTGTGTCACTATTTAGAGTGATCCTTGTGGATTGTGTCACTATTTGGAGTGATCCTTGGGGTTTGTGTCACTATTTAGAGTGACCATTGTGGATTGTGTCACTATTTAGAGTGATCCTTTGGGAGTGTGTCACTCTTCCGAGTGATCCTTGTGGATTTTGACACTATTTAAAGGATCCTTGGGGATTGTGACACTATCTAAATGATCCTTTGCGATTGTGTCACTATTCAGAGTGATCCTTTGGGAGTGTGTCACTCTTCCGAGTGATCCTTGTGGATTTTGACACTATTTAAAGGATCCTTGGGGATTGTGTCACTATTCAGAGTGATCCTTTGGGAGTGTGTCACTCTTTCGAGTGATCCTTGTGGATTTTGACATCATTTTAAATGATCCTTGGGGATTGTGTCACGATTTAGAGTGATCCTTGGGGAATGTGTCACTATTTAGAGTGATCCTTGGGGAATGTGTCACTATTTGGAGTGATCCTTGGGGAATGTGTCACTATTTAGAGTGATCCTTGGGGAATGTGTCACTATTTAGAGTGATCCTTGGGGAATGTGTCACTATTTAGAGTGAACCTTGGGGATTATGACACTATTTAAATGATCCTTGGGGATTTTGTCAATGCTTGTTGGGATCCTTTTGGATTGTGTCTCTATTTACTGTGAACCTTTGGGAGTGTGTCCCTATTTAGGGTGATTCTTGGGGATTGTGTCACTATTTAGAGTGATCCTTGGGGATTGTGTCGTTATTTACTGTTATCCTTGGGGATTGTATCATTATTTAGTGTGATCTTTGGGGATTGTGTCACTATTTAGAGTCAGCTTTGGGGATTGTGTCACGATTTAGAGTGACCCTTGGGGATTGTGTCACTATTTCGAGTGATCCTTGGGGTTTGTGTCACTATTTAGAGTGATCCTTGGGGATTGTGTCACTATTTCGAGTGATCCTTGGGGATTGAGTCACTATTTAGAGTGATCCTTGGGGATTGTGTCACTATTAAGAGTGATCCTTGGGGATTGTATCATTATTTAGAGGATTCCTTGGGGATTGTGTCATAATTTAGAGTGATCCTTGCGGAATGTGTCACTATTTAGAGTGATCCTTGGGGATTGTGTCACTATTTAGAGAGATCCTTGGGGATTGTGTCACTATTTAGAGTGATCCTTGGGGTTTGTGTTACTATTTAGAGTGTCCCTTGGGGATAGTGTCACTATTTAGAGTGATCCTTGCGGAATGTGTCACTATTTAGAGTGATCCTTGGGGATTGTGTCACTATTTAGATTGATCCTTGGGGATTGTGTCACTATTTCGAGTGATCCTTGGGGTTTGTGTCACTATTTAGAGTGATCCTTGGGAATTGTGTCACTATTTAGAGCGATCCTTGGGGTTGTGTCACTATTTAGAGTGATCCTTGGGGATTGTGTCTCTATTTAGAGTGATCCTTGGGGTTTGTGTCACTATTTAGAGTGATCCTTGGGGATTGTGTCACTATTTAGAGTGATCCTTGGGGATTGTGTCAGTATTTAGAGTGATCCTTGGGGATTGTGTCAGTATTTAGAGTGATCCTTGGGTATTGTGTCAGTATTTAGAGTGATCCTTGGGGATTGTGTCAGTATTTAGAGTGAACCTTGGGGATTGGGTCACTATTTACTGTGATCCTTGGGGTTTGTATCACTATTTAGTGTGATCCTTGGGGATTGTGTCACTATTTTGAGTGATCCTTGGGGACTGTGTCACTATTTAGAGTGATCCTTGGGGATTGTGTCATTATTTAGTGTGATCCTTGGGGATTGTGTCACTATTTAGAGTGATCCTTGGGGATTGTGTCACTATTTAGAGTGACCCTTGGGGATTGTGTCACTGTTTAGAGTGATCCTTGGGGATTGTGTCACTATTTAGAGTGATCCTTGGGGATTGTGTCACTATTTAGAGTGATCCGTGGGGATGGTGTCACTATTTAGAGTGATCCTTCGGATTTGTGTCATTATTTAGACTGAACCTTGGAGATTGTGTCATATTTAGATTGATCCATGGGGATTGTGTCACTATTTAGAGTGATCCTTGTGGATTGTGTCACGATTTAGAATGATCCTAGGGGAATGTGTCACTAGTTAGACTGATCCTTGGGGATTTGGTCACTATTTAGAGTGATCCTTGGGGATTGTGTGACTACTTGGACTGATCCTTGTGGCTTGTGTCACTATTGAGACTGATCCCTGGATGTTGTCTCACTACTTAGAGTGATCCTTGGGCATTGTGTCACTATTTAGAGTGATCCTTGGGGATTGTGTCACTATTTAGAGTGATCCTTGGGTATTGTGTCACTATTTAGAGTGATCCTTGGGGATTGTGTCACTATTTAGAGTGATCCTTGGGCATTGTCTCACTATTTAGAATGATCCTTGGTGTTTGTGACACTATTTAGAGTGATCCTTTGGGCTTGTGTCACTATTTAGAGTGATCCTTGGGGATTGTGACACTATTTAGAGTGATTTTTGGGGATTTTGTACTATTTAGAGTGATCCTTGGGGATTTTTTCACTATTTAGAGTGATCCTTGGGGATTGTGACACTATTTAGAGTGATCCTTGGGGATTGTTTCACTACTTAGAGTGATCCTTGGGCATTGTGACACTATTTAGAGTGATCCTTGGGGATTGTGTCACTATTTAGAGTGATCCTCGGGGATTGTGTCACTATTTAGAGTGATCCTTGGGGATTGTGTTACTATTTAGAGTGGTCCTTGGGGATTGTGACACTACTTAGAATGATCCTTGGTGTTTGTGACACTATTTAGAGTAATCCTTGGGGTTTGTGTCACTATTTAGAGAGATCCTTGGGGATTGTGACACTATTTAGAGTTATCCTTGGGGATTGTTTCACTATTTAGAGTGATCCTTGGGGATTGTGTCACTATTTAGAGTGATCCTTGGGCATTGTGTCACAATTTAGAATGATCCTTGGGGATTGTGACACTATTTAGAGTGATCCTTGGGGATTGTTTCACTATTTAGAGTGATCCTTGGGGATTGTGTCAGTATTTAGAGTGATCCTTGGGAATTGTGTCATTATTTAGAGTGATCCTTGAGGATTGTGACACTATTTAGAGTGATCCTTGGGGATTGTGTCACCATTTAGAGTGATCCTTGGGGATTGTTTCACTATTTAGAGTGATCCTTGGGGATTGTGTCAGTATTTAGAGTGATCCTTGGGGATTGTGTCACTATTTAGAGTGATCCTTGGGCATTGTGTCACTATTTAGAGTGATCCTTGGGGATTGTTTCACTATTTAGAGTGATCCTTGGGGATTGTGTCAGTATTTAGAGTGATCCTTGGGGATTGTGTCACT
Organism: Mustelus asterias; assembly: GCF_964213995.1. Classification (NCBI taxonomy): domain Eukaryota; kingdom Metazoa; phylum Chordata; class Chondrichthyes; order Carcharhiniformes; family Triakidae; genus Mustelus; species Mustelus asterias. The sequence continues at coordinate 155,009 of NW_027590424.1, forward strand.
ATTTAGATTGATCCTTGGGGATTGTTTCACTATTTAGAGTGATCCTTGGGGATTGTTTCACTATTTAGAGTGATCCTTGGGCATTGTGCCAGTGTTTAGAGTGATCCTTGGGGATTGTGTCAGTATTTAGAGTGATCCTTGGGCATTGTGTCACTATTTAGATTGATCCTTGGGGATTGTTTCACTATTTAGAGTGATCATTGGGGATTGTGTCACTATTTAGAGTGATCCTTGGGGATTGTGTCAGTATTTAGAGTGATCCTTGGGGATTGTGTCACTATTTAGAGTGATCCTTGGGGATTGTGTCACTATTTAGAGTGATCCTTGGGGATTGTGTCACTATTTAGAGTGATCCTTGGGGACTGTGTTTCTATTTACAGTGATCCTTGGGGATTGTGTCAGTATTTAGAGTGATCCTTGGGGATTGTGTCACTATTTAGAGTGATCCTTGGGGATTGTGTCACTATTTAGAGTGATCCTTGGGGATTGTGTCACTATTTAGAGTGATCCTTGGGGATTGTGTCTCTATTTAGAGTGATCCTTGTGGATTGTGTCACTATTTAGAGTGATCCTTGGGGATTGTGTCACTATTTAGAGTGACCCTTGCGGATTGTGTCACTATTTAGAGTGATCCTTGGCGATTGTGTCACTATTTAGAGTGACCCTTGCGGATTGTGTCACTATTTAGAGTGACCCTTGCGGATTGTGTCACTATTTAGAGTGACCCTTGCGGATTGTGTCACTATTTAGAGTGATCCTTGTGGATTGTGTCACTATTTGGAGTGATCCTTGGGGTTTGTGTCACTATTTAGAGTGACCATTGTGGATTGTGTCACTATTTAGAGTGATCCTTGGGGATTGGGTCACTATTTAGAGTGATCCTTGGGGATTGTGTCACTATTTAGTCCACAAGGGGCGGACTTTGGGGAAGGTCTGTTGACCTCGGGCGGGATTTTCCAGTCTTGTGTCGAGCCAGGCTGTAAAACCCCGCCCATGCTGTTGCCCCGTGAGAGATGAACTTTTTCCTTATCTCCTGTTTCCTTACAGTTAACGTGTTGACAATTGCCATCCAGTCTGGGGGAAAGTGTGGCCTCTCCAGATGTGTGACTCTCTATCTGATAGTTTTGGCCTTGCCAATCTCCTGGTCTTGATAATCGATCTCATCCTGAGACAGATTCCTATCGTTTCCCGGGAACAGTTCAGTTTCTTCAGGAATGTTGCTCTGTGGAACATCCATGCTGTCTTTCTTTACGCTGTTGCGGACTGTTCCGTCTGGATCACGGTCACTTTCACCTTTGATCGATTTGTGGCCATTTGTTGCCAGAATCTGAAATCTAAATATTGCACAGTGAAAACCGCAGACATGGTTCCGGGAATCGGGAATGTTTTGAGCCATTTGAAGAACATTTTTTGGTCTGTTCCATATGCCACCGAATATTACCTTTCAAACAGTTCCTGGTTTTGCCGTGTTGGTTTCCGAGTAAACCACTCGATGGCCTGGGCTGTTGTTGAATGAATGCATTACATTATAACGCCTTTTCTTCCGCTTGTTTTGATTCTATTGTTCAATGTGTTCACAGTCAGATACATTTTAATGGCCAGCAGAGGCCGCAGCAGACTCCGAGGTGGGAGCTCTGGGGAGAGTGCCAGTGACCCAGAGATAGAGAACCAAAGGAAATCCATAATGTTGCTGTTTATCATCTCGGGGAATTGCATCTTCTTCTGGCTGGTGTCCATGGTTTGCTCGATATGAAGACGACTGGATTACTTGGGGCATTCTGTTCCTCTGCCCACATTTATCCGGGAAATTAGCTTCATGCTGCAGCTCCTCATTGTTCACGGGAGCGAGGAAGAGAGGAGTAATTTGTGGCTGGAGTCAAAAGGATCAGGGCTTGACTTGTTTTGCTTACTTTTTGGCGGGTTTTTCTTTATTTCCTCGTTTAAGGGAAAAGTGGAAGTCGGCCGGCCGCGGGGTGAACTGGGAAGGAAATCTTTATTATTTTAAGCGTGCGGGAGGTTTAAAAAGTAGGCCGCACAATCCAGCAGGCAGCGTCGTTAGCGGGCAGCGGAGTGAGCAGGGAGCAGAGTGAGGGCTGAAGGGCTTTGGCTCAACGGGCTCAGGCGGAAACGGACGAGGCAGGGTAGGTTCAGTTCTTAGTGTTTTTTGAAAAACTTAAAAACAAAGCAAATATAATAAGGATGGAGGGTCATGTGATGTGTTGTTCCTGCGTGATGTGGGAGCTGGTGGACCCCATTGTGGTTCCCAGTGAGCATGTCTGCAGTAAGTGTTGGTTGCTTGAGGAACTCCGGCTCAGGGTTGATGAGCTGGATTCTGAGCTTCAGACACTGTGACACCTCAGGGAGGGGGAGAGTTACCTGGACGCTGTGTTTCGGGAGGCAGTCACACCCCTTAGACTGACTAACTTGAATTCAGCCAGTGGTCAGGGACAAGAGAGTGTGGTTGCGAGTGAGGCAGGGAGCGGGATCAAGGAGGTCAAGTTCCAGGAGCCTCAGACCCTGAACCTGTCCCAGGTTCTTGCTCCCTGTGTGGATGGGAACGGGGACTGCAGGGAGGATGAGCAAACTGACCACAGCACCATGGTACAGGGAGCCGTTCAAGTGAGGGGAGAAAATAGAAATGTAGTGGTAATTGGGGATAGTATAGTTAGGGGCATTGACACTGTTCTCTGTGACCAGGATCGAGAATCCCGAAGGTTGTGTTGCCTGCCTGGTGCTCGGGTTCAGGATATCTCATCTGGGCTGCAGACGAACTTGGAGTGGGAGGGTAAAGATCCAGTTGTCGTGGTCCACGTAGGTGCCAACGACATAGGTAGAACAGGAACAGAGGTTCTGCTGAGGGAATATGAAAAGCTCGGAGCTAAATTAAAAAGCAGAACCAAAAAGGTACTTACCTCTGGATTACTCCCTGAGCCACGAGAGAATTGGCACAGGGTCAAAAAGATTAAGGAGGTAACTGCGTGGCTCAAAGATTGGTGTGGGAGAAATGGGTTTGAGTTCATGGGACATTGGCACCAGTATTGGGGAAGAGGGGACCTGTTCCGATGGGATGGTCTTCAACTGAACCGTGCTGGGACCAGTGTCCTGGCAAATCGTACAACTAGGGCTGTAGATAGGGCTTTAAACTAAATAGTTGGGGGGGAGGGTTCAGATGCATGGAGATTTAGAAAATCAAAGGTAAAGGAGAGAGTAGGAGTGAAGGTTAATGATGAGGACTTTCAGCTTGTTAAAGGAGCCGAGGGCTCAGGAGAGGTTAGTAAAGTTTCCAGACCACGTAATAGAACAGAGAGTATCGAAGGTGGCAGGAATCTAACCTCAGGCAGAGTAAAAAAGGTGACAAGCATGAGAAGGGAAGGTGGTCAACAGAGTGCAAGGAGGTGGTCGGGGGAAGAATAACCAGTCTGTGACAGGAAGGGACAGAGCGTTAAAACAAAGGAATGCACTAACAAATCGGGTCCAGGTGAGAAAGACTAACATAAAGACACTTTACCTGAATGCACGTAGCGTTCGAAACAAAGTGAATGAGTTGACGGCACCAATCAGTACAAATGGGTATGATCTAGTGTCCATTACAGAAACGTGGTTGCAGGGTGACCAGGACTGGGAACTAAATATCCAGGGGTATCAGACAATTCGGAAGGATAGACAGGAAGGAAAAGGAGATGGGGTCGCTCTGTTAATTAAGGATAACCACAGTAAGAAGACTCACAACACCAGGTTAAAGTCCAACAGGTTTATTTGGTAGCAAATACCATAAGCTTTCGGAGCACTGCTCCTTCGTCAGATGGATAGATATCCACTCCATCTGACGAAGGAGCTGTGCTCCGAAAGCTTATGGTATTTGCTACCAACTAAACCTGTTGGACTTTAACCTGGTATTGTGAGACTTCTTACTGTGCTTACCCCAGTCCAACGCCGGCATCTCCACATCACAATTAAGGATAACATCAGGGTGGTAGTGAGGGGTGATATAGGCTCTGAGGAGCAAAATTTGGAATCAATGTGGGTGGAGTTAAAGGAATAGTAAGGGGAACAAGTCACTGGTGGGCGTAGTCTATATGCCCCCAAATAATAACTTCAAGGTGGGGCCGGCTATAAACAAACAAATAACAGATGCATGTAGAAATGGAACAGCAATAATCATGGGGGATTTTAACCTCCATATTGATTGGTCAACTCAAGTCGGACGCGGTGGACTTGAGGAAGAGTTCTCAGAATGCTGTCGCGATAGTTTCCTCGAACAGTATGTTACAGAACCTACGAGGGAGCGAGCTACCTTCGATCTGGTCCTGTGTAATGAGACAGGTAAAATGAATGATCTCCTTGTGTGGGATCCTCTTGGAATGAGTGATCACAATATGGTTGAATTTCTAATACAGATGGAGGGTGAGAAAGTAGGGTCCCAAACCATTGTCCTCTGCTTGAACAAGGGGGATTACAATCGGATGAGGGCGGAGTTGGCTAATGTAGACTGGGAACACAGACTAATTGGTGGGACAGTTGAGGAACAGTGGAGGGTTTTTAAGGAGATTTTTCTCAGTACTCAGCAAAAATATATTCCAGTGAAAAAGAAGGAATGTCAGAAAAGGGATAACCAGCCATGGATAACTGAGGAAATAAAGGAGAGTATCAAATTAAAAACCAATGCATACAGAGTGGCCCAAATTAGTGGGGAACTAGAAGATTGGGAAGGCTTTAAAAAACAACAATGAACTACTGAGAAAGCAATAAAGAAAGGAAAGATAGATTTTGAAAGTAAACTAGCACAAAATATAAAAGCTGATAGTAAAAGTTTATACAAATATATAAAGCGGAAAAGAGTGGCTAAAGTAAATGTTGGTCCCTTAGCAGACGAGAAGGGGGATTTAATAATAGGAAACGAGGAAATGGCCGAGGCCTTAAACAAGATTTTTGTGTCGGTCTTCACAGTGGAGGACACAAATAGCTGACCAATAATTGACGGTCACGGGACTGCAGGGGGTGAAGACCTTAAAACGATCACTAGGACTAAAGACGTAGTGCTGGGTAGGCTAATGGGACTAAAGGTAGAGGGGGGCGGCTGCTGCTGTTATTTACAGGGAGGAGTGTTATATATATTGGGGCATTCCTTTAAGGGAACGGGCCATGTGATCTCAGGTGTGGGGTGGGCTGTTGGGACCCTCCCAGATTGGGCAGTCAATATTTGGAGTGTTGTGTGAACAGACGGAATAAAGAGTTGTGTCCCTGACACCTGACTGTGGAGTCGATATTGAAGAGAATCCTCAGCACCACAGGACATAAACAAACGGTCTCGGTCCCAGTGCTACACAACTCTCCCAGTAGCTTCAATCCTCTATGTCCCCCTGTCACACTCTCCTCAAGTTGCTGACTGTCTGTCCCGGTGTCCCAGTGTCCCCCTCTCACACTCTCCTCAAGTTGCTGACTGTCTGTCCCAGTGTCCCAGTGTCCCCCTCTCACACTCTCCTCAAGGTGCTGACTGTCTGTCCCGGTGTCCCAGTGACCCCCTCTCACACTCTCCTCAAGGTGCTGACTGTCTGTCCCGGTGTCCCAGTGACCCCCTCTCACACTCTCCTCAAGGTGCTGACTGTCTGTCCCAGTGTCCCCCTGTCACACTCTCCTCAAGGTGCTGACTGTCTGTCACGGTGTCCCAGTGTCCCCCTGTCACACTCTCCTCAAGGTGCTGACTGTCTGTCCCAGTGTCCCCCTGTCACACTCTCCTCAAGGTGCTGACTGTCTGTCACGGTGTCCCAGTGTCCCCCTGTCACACTCTACTCAAGGTGCTGACTGTCTGTCCCGGTGTCCCAGTGTCCCCCTCTCACACTCTCCTCAAGGTGCTGACTGTCTGTCCCGGTGTCCCAGTGTCCCCCTGTCACACTCTCCTCAAGGTGCTGACTGTCTGTCCCGGTGTCCCAGTGTCCCCCTCTCACACTCTCCTCAAGGTGCTGACTGTCTGTCCCGGTGTCCCAGTGTCCCCCTCTCACACTCTCCTCAAGGTGCTGACTGTCTGCCCCGGTGTCCCAGTGTCCCCCTCTCACACTCTCCTCAAGGTGCTGACTGTCTGTCCCGGTGTCCCAGTGTCCCCCTCTCACACTCTCCTCAAGGTGCTGACTGTCTGTCCCAGTGTCCCCCTGTCACACTCTCCTCAAGGTGCTGACTGTCTGTCACGGTGTCCCAGTGTCCCCCTGTCACACTCTCCTCAAGGTGCTGACTGTCTGTCCCGGTGTCCCAGCGTCCCCCTCTCACACTCTCCTCAGGGTGCTGACTGTCTGTCCCGGTGTCCCAGTGTCCCCCTCTCACACTCTCCTCAAGGTGCTGACTGTCTGTCCCGGTGACCCAGTGTCCCTCTCTCATACTCTCCTCAACACATTCTTGCCTCAGCACAACCTCACAGTAGAAAATGCTGAGAAAGCTTCAAGTGAAGCCTCTTCATCAGGTTCTTCTGGACATAACACAGAGAGATAGTTCTATCTGAAGCCTCAGATTGTCCTGTACGTAACAGTGAGAGATAGTTGTGTCTGATGCCTCGTGCTCAGACTGTACTGTGCGTAACACAGAGATAGTTCTATCTGATGACTCGAGCTAAGACTGTACTGTACGTAATGCTGGGGGATTGATCAATGTGAAGTCCCTAATAAGTTTGTTCTGTACATAAGCTGTACTTAAGATCGACAACAGCCTGGAGTTAACAGAGTCTATATCAATGCTGATTAATGTTAAACACATCTAAAACCTACATCCATGAAAACCACAAGACAATAAGATATAGGAGCAGAATTAGGCCTTCAGGCCCATCGAGACGGCTCCACCATTCCATTATGGCTGAAAAGTTTCTCAAACACATTGTCCCACTTTTCCCCCAAAACCCTTAATCCCTTTACCAGTCAGGAACCTATCTATCTCTTCCTTAAATACACTCAATGACCCGGCCTCCACAGCGTTGTTGACAAGGACAATTCCACAGATTCACCAGCCTCTGGCTGAAGAAATTCCTCCTCATCACAGTTCTAAAGTAAGACGTCTCATAACAGCAGGTTAAAGTCCAACAGGTTTACTTGGAATCACGAGCTTTTGGAGCACTGCTCCTTCAACAGGCGAAGTGGTCAGCTGGTGTTGTGGGACTTCTTACTGTGCCCACCGCAGTCTAACACTGGCATCTCCACATCACAGTTCTAAAGGGCGAACCCTTTCCTCGGAGGGTATGCCCGCGGGTCCTAGTCTCCCCTACTAAAGGAAACATCTTTCACATGTCCATTCTATCCAGACCTTTTATCAATGAGTAAGATTCTCTGAGATCCCCCTCCTCATCCTTCTGAACTCCATCGAGGAAGGACCCAGAGTCCTCAGACGCTCCTCATGCGTCAAGTCTTTCATTCCCCGGATCATTCTCCTGAAACTCCTCTGGACCCTTTCCAAATCCAGCACATCGTTCCTTAGATCCGGGGCCCAAAGTTGCTGACAATATTCTGAATGTGGGCTGACCAGAGTCGTATGAACCCTCAGCAGTACACCCCTGCTTTTGTATTCTAGTCATCTCAAAATGAACGCGAGCAGAGGGATCTCTGTATATCGAATGAATATGGAAAGATTTATGGTCTGACCATCCATTATTTCCAACTTTCCATACCTCCCTGACCCTCAACACCCCATCTAGGCTGTTAACTGTTCTACTTTGGGTATAAAAAGTGTTGGATAGAACGGGGTTAAGTGAAGCTGTTTGTTTAGTGACTGTAATTGATGTGAGTCTCCATGGATCCGATTGGTGTGCCTGGAGGGTTTTCCCTCTTCTATTAGAATGGGATTCCGTTCAATGTGTTTTCCCATTGAGTCAGCGGGAGCGACAACTCCGACAGCAACAGAGATCAGCGGCTGTGGAGAGAGAGGGAGAGGGAGAGGAGAGATCAGAATCTGGGAACAATGGATTGGAATGTTACAACAATGGATCACAATCTGGGAACAATGAACCAGAATGTTACAACAATGGATCAGAATCTGGGAACAATGGATTGGAATGTTACAACAATGGATCAGAATCTGGGAACAATGGATTGGAATGTTCCAACAATGGATCAGAATCTGGGAACAATGGATTGGAATGTTCCAACCAAGGACAGGAGTTTATTCTATTGGATTTCTAAGTTTACTGCATATGCTCCGTGGTTACCAAAAGACATGCGGATTCAATATCTAGTGAAGGCGATTCAATGTTTTTACTATCCCCTCCTGGCGATTGTTGGTGTTCTGGGTAAGTCTCTGGCTGGAACTGTACCATAAGAAGTCTAACAACACCAGGTTAAAGTCCAACAGGTTTATTTGGTCGCAAATGCCACTAGCTTTCTGAGCGCTGCTCCTTCGTCAGGTAGCGTGGGAGATGTGCTCACAAACAGGGCATGCAGAGACACAAACTCAATTTACTGCATAATGATTGGAATCCTAATCAAGCTCATCAATGCTCATACAGCTAATCAAGTCTTATCGGTACAGACAATGTGAGTGGAGAGAGCATTAAGCACAGGTTAAAAAGATGTGTATTGTCTCCAGACAGGACAGCTGGTGAGATTTTGCAAGTCCCAGGCAAGTTGTGGGGGTTACAGGTACCCGACCGTCACGGGAATCGGAGCAGGCGAGGGGTGGAACATGGGAAGGTCTGTTGAACACGGGCGGGATGTTGCAGCTTGGGGAAGAGTGAGGCTGTAAAGTCCCGTCCCCTGTGTCCAGTTCCTAATTCTAGAAAGGCTGTTTCACTGTATTGAGTTTCTTGTCATTTACTGGACTCGGTTTGCTGCCCTTGTTGTTTCTGCTGAATCTCTGTATCCAGTTATTCATTCTTTCAGCCACTGACAATTGTCTCAGGGTCTATGGGCCAGGGTGTCTTCTGTGAGCTGTGACTTTCCACAGACATGCGACCTCCAACACTATTCCTTCGTGAGTAAAAGATTGGGACAGAATCCTTTTAGCCTCGACATTAAAACACCAGTTCACTGCTAATCACCCACCCAGTCACCAGGCTGTAGAATCCACTTTATTGGTCATATGTGCACAAGAAGATCTCACAGACAGAGAACATCTTTTGTCAAGTTTGAAGTTTATTCATTAGTGTCACAAGTAGGCGCACATTAACACTGCAATGAAGTTACTGTCAAAATCACCGAGTCGCCACACTCCAGTGCCTTTTTGGGTACACGGAGGGAGAATTCAGCATGCATAATGCACCTTCCCAGCACAACTTTCAGAGTGTGGGAGGAAACCGGAGCACCCGGAGGAATCCCACACATACACCGGGGGGAGCATGCAGAATCTGTACAGACAGTAGCCAAGCCTGGAATTGAACCAGGGCCTCTGGTGCTGTGAGGCAATAATGCAATCCCCTGTCCCACCACAAGCTCTCCGAGAGTCACAGGAACACAAACACACAGAAACACCCCAAACGCACATACATAAATACACACATTTACTGATAGAAGCAATTAGATTTAAACACTTCATTCTCGATCACAGCAGTCCTGTCTACATTCTCAACCTGCATAAGGTCATTGGTAAGGCCAGGGCATCGTGCCGATGTTCCAGCCTGAGCTCTGAAAGACTGATTTGATTTTATTTGAATTGTTTTGATTTATTGTTGTCACTTGTATTAGTGCACAGTGAAAAGTATTGTTCCCTCAGTGCTAGACAGACAAGACATACCGTACATAGAGCAGAATGTAATGTTGCAGGGTCACATGTTGCCATGTGAAGAAAAAGACCAACTTAATGCGATGTAGGTCCATTCAAACGTCTGATGGCAGCAGAGAAGAAGCTGTTCTTGAGTCGGCAGCCTGGAGGCAGAATGGATAGAACTGCTATCTCACACCTTCAGGGACCTGAGTTCAATTCCCGGCTTGGATCACTATGTATGTGGAGTTTGCACATTCTTCCCATGTCGGCGTGGGTTTCCTCCGGATGCTCCGGTTTCCACCCACAGTCCAAAGATGTGCAGGTTAGGTTGGTTGGCCATGCTAAATTGCCCATTCAGGTCCCGGGATATGGATGTGAGAGAGATTAGGAGGGTACATGTGGGACTTCAGGGATAGGACCTGGCTGGGATTGTTGTTGGTGCAGACTCGATGAGTCGAATGGCCTCCTTCTGCACTGCATTGTTTCTATGTATCAGTTGGTACATGTCCTCAGATGTGTCTATCTTTTTGTTCCTGACAGAACAAGGTGGAAGAGTTTATGTCCGTGGTGCGTTGTTTCCTGAATTCGACTGGCTAATTTTGAGGGGGAAGCGGGAAGTGTAAACAGTGTCAATGGGTGGGAGGTTGGTTTGAGTGATGGACTGGACTCCATTCACGAAGCTTTGAAGTTTCTTGCGGTCTTGGACAGTTTGGGAGCCAAACCAAACTGCGATACAACCAGAAAGAATGTTCTCTATGGTGCACCTGTAAAACTTGGTGAGAGTTGTAGCTGACATGCCAAGTGTCCTTAGACATCTCAGAAAGCAGAGGCGCTGGTGGCTTTCTTCACTATTGGGTTGTCATGGAAGGACCAGGACAGGTTGTTGGTGATCTACATCCCTAAAAACTTGATTCTCTCGACCATTTCACCTTCATCCCATTGACAGGGTCATGAACTCCACTCTGCTTCCTGAAGTCGATGACTATCTCCTTTGCTTTGTTGACATTGAGGAAGAGATTACTCTGGTCCCAACAGTTCACCAGATTCTCTGTCTCTTCCCAGTCCTTGGTGTCATCGTTGTTTGAGATCTGACCCACTGCAGTGGTGTCATCAACAAACGTGGAAATGGAGTTGGAGGGGAATTTGGCCACACTGTCGTCGGTGCATCAGGAGTATAGTAAGCGGCTGAGGACACAGCCTTGTGGGGCACCGGTGTTGAGGATGATTGTGGAGGAGGTGTTGTTGACTGTTCTTATTTATTGCTGTCTGTTAGGAAGTTCAGGATCAAATTGCAGAGGCAGGAGCTGAGCCCCAGGCCACAGATTTTGCACATGAGTTTCATTGGAATAATGGTGTTGCAGGCTGAGCTGTAGTCGATAAAAACGAGTCTGTGTTCCAGGGTTGACTGTAGGGCCAGGGAGATGGTGTCTGTGGACCTGTTGTGGCGGTAGGTGAACTGTCGTGGATCCAGGCAATCTGGGAGGCTGGATTTGATCCATGCCATGACTAACCTTTTGATGCATCACATAGTATTGGATATCAGTGTCACCGGACGATAGTCATTAAGGCAGGCTGCTTGGCTTTTCCTTTCTACCAACCTTGGTGTGAGTTTTTCTTACCTGGTACATAGATCAGCAACCTTCCTGCCGAGAGAGGACTCACTGAGCTTCAATGGTCCAGTAGGTTATAGTGGGGCAGCAGCAAACGCACTGGGCACTATGGACCGTAGCTATTCACTGAACCCTGAAGCTTTGAAAGCAAACCCTGGTAGTTGTGTTCTGCGCAGTAAGAAGTCTCACAACACCAGGTTAAAGCCCAACAGGTTGATTTGCTCACAAAAGCCACTCGCTTTCGGAGCGCTGCTCCATCATCAGGTAAGTGGGAGTTCTGCTCACAGACAGGGCATATAAAGACACAAACTCAATTTACAAAATAATGGTTGGAATGCGAGTCTTGACACTCTTAATCAAGTGTTGAAGGTACAGAGAATGTGAGTGGAGAGAGGGTTAGGTACTTGTGTTCTGTGCCAATCGAGTGTGAGATTACTGTTTCTTCCTGTGTTGTGCTAACAGTGGCCACGATGCTGTGGTCTCCTCTCCAGGGTACAGTCCTGGGGAAATATAATAGAGATTCTGAGCTGTCAAGACATCAGGGTCTCCCTCTGACAACTGTTAGTATTGTCCAGAGGAAAGGGTGAAACCAGCACTGTTTGGTACCAGCTCTGCTGCAGGGGTTGTCAGTAAGCTGTCTGACAGACGACAGATTCCCACCTACAGGACTCCACTCCGGATTTTCTGACAGGTTTTACTCCCTCAGCCTTCTTACCCTCCAAATCCCCCACAAGGGAGAGGGGCTATTTACCTGCAGCTGGCTGAGGGACAATGTTGAGGACTGTCTGGAAAACGCTCTCCCAAATGGAAACCAGTGTGTTGCTACCATGGAGCAGCACGGTGACACAGTGGTTAGCACTGCTGACTCACAGCATCAGGGACCTGGGTTCAGTTCCAGGCTTGGCTCACTGTCCGTGTGGAGTTTGGACCTTCTCCCCGTGTCTGCGTGGGTTTCCTCCGGATGCTCCACTTTCCTCTCACACTCCAAAAAACGTGCTGGATTTTTTAAAAATGATTTAATTCTTCTGTGTGTGTGTGTGTGTGTCCATTTTGTTTATTTTAACCCGTCCTCAGTCTAAATGGTAATTTCTACGACTGAATCATGTCCAATGTTATTCTTTATTTTCTTCCTGACAGTGAACATAATCACAATTGTGACCCTGACCAGCAGAAACTGTGGTCTGTCCAAATGTGTGACTCGTTACCTGGTGGCCATGTCAGTGGGGGATCTGCTGGTCGTTATCCTCGACCTGATATTCAGACAGATTCCCATTCTTTATCCGGAACAGTTTTATTTCCTGCTGTCGGTCCGTGTGTAACATCCACGCCGTCCTGCTTTATGCAGCCACTGACTGTTCTGTCTGGTTCACCGTCACTTTCACCTTTGATCGATTTGTGGCCATTTGCTGCCCCAAGCTGAAATGTAAATTTTGCAGCGAGAAATCGGCGGCTGTGGTTCTGGGAACAGTGACGGTGCTGAGCTGTTTAAAGAACATCTTCTGGTATTTTATGCTTGGCAATCGATATCAGCTGGCGAACGAACCCTGGTTTTGTTTCACATTAGGTGCTCTGTTCTCTCGGATCTGGGGAATAATCGAGTTCCTCCACAACATTCTAACCCCGGCTGCCCCATTCGTCCTGATTCTGCTGCTCAATGTTTTCACCGTCAGACACATTTTAATGAGCAGCAGAGCCCGCAGGAGACTCCGGGCTCACAGCAGTGGGGAGAATCCCAGAGACCCAGAGATGGAGAGTCGCAGGAAATCCATCATTTTACTGTTTGTTATCTCAGCCAATTTCATCCTATTATGGTCAACATTAATGGTTTATTCAATATCGCGTCGGATGCATTTTTTGGGCTTTCGGTCGATACCGATAGATTTTGGTGTTATGGAATTGGCTTTAATTCTGCAACTCACAAGTTGCTGCACAAACACTGTCATTTATGCTGTGACACAGACTCAGTTCAGGCAGCAGCTAAAACATGTACTGAAATATCCCCTTACTTCAATCTTCAACTCATTACACCCTGAGAGGAAACTACAACCACAAGACCCCTGACTCGTCCTATTGGACATTCAAACTGTAAATAACAAACAGGCCACAGAGACAGAAAGAGTGACAGAGAGAGAGAGAGGGCAGTGAGAGCAACAGAGAGAGTGATAGAGGGACAGAGGTTGACAGAGAGAGAAGGGCACAAAAATATGGAGAGCGACAGTTTGAAAGAGTTTCTAACAGATACAGGGGAAAAAAACAGAGAGACCGAGAGAGAGAGACAGATAGAAAAAACAGAGACAGGGAGAGTCTCTCAAAGAGCGAGAGAAACAGGGGTAGAGGGTGGGGAAAATGGTGAGGGAGATGGACAGGAAATGAGAAAGGGAGGCAGGGGAAGAGAGATGGGAGGATGTAATAAGAGAGGGAGAGGGAGACTAAGTGGGAAAGGGAGACAGAAAGGTAGGCAGAGGGAAATGGTCAGAGGCAGAGGGAAACAGTGATACAGAGACAGAGAGCGGGAGCGATTGGGGAAGAGTGAGATTGAACGAGTACAATGGACACAGCGAGAACAAAAGACAGAGCGAGGTAGAGAGAGAGAGAGAGGGAAAGAGAGAGAGACAAAGTAAAGGGAGACAGAGATGGAGAGGAAAAAGGAGATTGAGATGAAGCGGGAGGAGAGTGAGGCTGAAAGAGCACAGGAGAGGCAGAGGAAGAGGGTAGAGAGAGGGAGACAGAGGGAGAGGGAGAGAGACAGAAGGAGAAAGAGAGAGAGAGGGAGAGACAGAAAGAGAGAGAAGCACAGAAAGAGACAGAGAGAGACATACTTAATGACCTTACCGATAACCATCAGCTGGAGTTATTGGAATATGAGCTCTCTGATTGAGGCAGTTAATGCTGTCCAATCCGGGAGCCCTGCAGACGTAGATAAAACGGTGTGTCTCGGTTACCGGAACTCAGGGTATGTACACTCAGGCTGTGGATGTGATGGAGTGTTGGGTTTATCACTCGATTATTAATACAGAAACTCAGCTAATGTTCTGAACACCCGGGTTCCGATCCCGTCACGGCAGATGGTGGAATTTGAATAAATATATCTGGAGTTTAGAATCCGCTGGTGACCATAAAAACATTGTCGATTTTCGGAAAAACCCATCTGGTTCACCAATGTCCCAGGGAAGGAAATCTGTCGCCCTTGCGCAGTCAGGCTTAAAGGTGACTCCAGGGCCACAGCAATGTGGCTGACACTTAATTGCCCTCTGAACATGGGCAACTAGGAGGCCGAGTCACGAAGGCAGATGCCTTGAGTTGGCGACGATTAACAGACACTTGTCGTATCCCCAATGGAAGAGACAGTAATCATGATTTTTTTCAATACTCTCCCAGTGGCTACCAATAATATTCGGCTGTGGACGCAAAATTACCCAGTGCTGAATAAACTGAAGCAGCTGGTGCTGATGGGGGAATCCAAAAGGCCGTTACAGCCTGAATTGTACCCATATTGGAGTGGCAGACAGCAGCTGACTGTGGAAGATGACACACGCCTCTGGGGTTCAAGAGTGTCATCCTGAGCCAGGTTCACCATCCCATCCTGGCTGAACTTTACCATGGCCACCCAGGAGTGACAAACTGAAGACCCTCCAATTTGCCATGTCTGGTGGACAGGTACCTCCACATCATGGCCAGGTATGGACACAGAGACTTGCCCGTGGGTCAGTGCTGGCAATATCAACAGGGGCAGAACTATCACCAGCCACTACTCTTCACGCTTGGGAATGGCTGGGACGGCCGTAGACGTGGCTGCACATGGACAGTGCCGGACCGTTCATGGGGTCTATGTTCCTGATAATGGTAGATGCTGATTCAAAATGGATGCCGTACACAGGGTGAGTTAATCAAACACAAGGACAAGAGTGGAGAAACTTCACGCCTCTTTCTTGACACCCGGGATCCCACAGGTGTTGGTTTCTGAAAATGGACCACCCTTCATCAGCCAGGAATTTGTGCATTGCATGAAGTTGAACAGAATTTGACACGTTAGGACAGTGCCATATTACCCATCATCCAACGGCCTGGCAGAAAGAGCGGACCAAACGGTAAAAGCAGGTTCAAAAAACCATCCCACAGCCTCCTTGGAAACCAAACCATCCAGATTAATCTTCAATTTCAGGACGACACCCCCCAACCCCTCCCCCACCGTCCCCTCTTCAACAACTGGAATAGCCCCAGCAGAGTTGCTCATGGAAAGATCACTCTGCCCAAGGTTAAGTCTGATCTTCCCAGGGCGGAGGTTGACACCCAGTGCCGTTCCCACCAACCGGGAGAGGCACTGAAAGGCAGTTGATAGGTTATTAGTAAAGAATCATGGCAATGGATCCGCGTGGTTATGAGGCACGTTCAGGTCCAGAACAGGGACAGTTTCCTATTGTAAAGGGGAAAAACGGAAGGAAAGAACACTTTAAAATAACTGCCTGGCACATAAAGAGTTAACTGGGAAAGGAACCATAAAACAGACACCGGCTTCCACTTATACAAAGATCACTTGAAATCAAACCCAACAGACAAGACATTTAGAATCACAGACAGTGATTTAAAGTTAACAAACACCTCAGGAAGCCAAGCCAAGGATCGAGACCTCTTTTAGATAAGGGAAAAAACCCGAGACAAAGGGAGTAGATTAGTCATCGGAAGAGCGGGAAAATATGAATGCAGGAAACCCGATTAGCACCTGAATGAGCCGAAACCAACCATTGATAGCCACAGACATAGGAAATGTACCCATTCATAAGAACAATACTATGTTAAATGTCTGTATCTGTTTGTATCTGCCTATAACGATGTGATAATGTTCAAATCTCCGGTCCATCTATTGTGTAAAAAGTATAAAGATGGACCGTTCCTGTCATTTTCCGAGAGAAGGTTTGCTACTGACTTGTGCCTTTTCTCCACGGAGCTCCGTTGAATAATCTGTATTTTGGAACCTTGAGATCTGACTACAAGTGGCATTTCTCCCTCAACAATTGGCGTAGTCAGCAGGATCCAATTACTGGTGAGATCGATTGGCCACGATCGGAACTGGGGTAGAGGTCACGGAATCTGTGAGAGTCGGATCGGATCAAAAATACAGTTTACAAGGGGGCAACTTAAAGGGTATTTGTACTGTGTATCTGATATAGTGATAAGTACTAACTGCTGACAGTAATAAGCCACTGTGACTTGTGCTGATCGACAAAAGGACAAGGTAGTGCCTGTCTCAAAATCTCTGCCTTAGACTGGCTATTAAGAGCAGAAATCAGCCACGTGAAGGTGAGGAATTGAAGTGAGTGAGAGACACCAAGGGCACTAATGATTGTGAAGCACAAGGGGCAGAGGTCGATTTAACATCAAACTCTGTCGTGGCGAACAGACGCAGAGTTGCCATCTGGTTGCATGAAAGTTTGAAAAGTTGGGAACTGTACTGTCAATGTTGTGAAAAGCGGGGCGGAACAGGAGTTTGATCAACTCTGACCTAAACTGGACTCCGGTGGAGAAGCACATTGCCGAGGTGGGAATCGTGGAAGCCGTGAGTATAACTTGAAACCCTGTAACGGCAGTGAAACACGGTGTGAGAACAGCAATAGTGGCCGGGGGTAGTGAAGTCCCTCCGGTAGAGAGCACACTTTACTAAAGAGTAATCGTGGCCGGGGGTAGTGAAGTCCCTACGGTAGAGAGCACACTTTACAAAAGAATAATCGTGGCCGGGGGTAGTGAAGTCCCTATGGTATAGAGCACACTTTACTCAGAATAGTAATAGTGGCCAGCGGTAGTGAAGTCCCTACGGTAGAGAGCACACTTTACTGAAGAGTAATCGTGGCCGGGGGTAGTGAAGTCCCTACGGTAGAGAGCACACTTTGCTAAGAATAGTAATAGTGGCCGGGGGTAGTGAAGTCCCTACGGTCGAGAGCACACTTTGCTAAGAATAGTAATAGTGGCCGGGGGTAGTGAAGTCCCTACGGTAGAGAGCACACTTTACTAAAGAGTAATCGTGGCCGGGGTTAGTGAAATCTGCAAAATGGCAGATTGTGGAGTTAAAAGGGGATCTGCAGGTTCCCTCATTGAAATTTACATGGCAGACAGGAAGGAGTTAATAAAGAGAATGCAAAAAGATGCCCGGGATACTTCTCAAACCTTCGAGCAGCAGAGAGAGTGGATAGATAAAGAAAAGAGAAACAAGACAAAGGAGATAGGAGTAATGTTAACACATCAGTTAGCTGGTCTAATTGAGCAAGTAGTTGCCTCGACTAAGAAATGGAGAGAAGATAAAGAAAGGATTAGAGAATTAGAATCCCGAGTGAGGGAGCAGGAAAAGCAAAACCAGGTTTTAGAAAGGCAGTGGGGAGGGGAAACTGATCCTCTACCTTCTTATGAGTCCACACAGCAAGGACCAACCGCTCCCTCAGAGGACTGGGAAGCGCTAGAACACAACTTAGCGCCAGTAACCCGAGGGGGGAACAGCAGCGCGACCAAAGGCAAATTATAAACCCTTTACCCCAGGTGAGAGACAGCAGATAATGGCTCCCCTGGGCAAATTACAAACTAGAAGTGCAAACACTAAATTCTGGGAAGAATTAGACACAATCTGGGGAGGACACCAATTACACCTCAGAGATGTACACCAGCTGGTCAGGGCAGCCTGTCCAGCGGATAAGTGGAGGCAGGTAGCAGGTGGACCCGTTGCCCCTATAGCACAGGATTATAATGGGGGACGGTGGACACATGTAATCCCCTTCACAGCAGAGATAGATGCCCAACAGGCACCCTTCTTACAGTTGAAAGACGAAATTCAGAGGGTCTTAGGGAATGCTCCCACTAACTGGAGCAGAATTACCAGCACAAAGCAGCTAAAAGGAGAAGGAGCTTCTGAGTACGCGGAACGACTGTTCCGGATATACCACGAGTGCTCAGGACACGGGAATCCAGGGCGAGGAGATCGAGCGTTCATCCAGGCTTTTAAGGATGGACTCTCTGCTGCTCACCAGCTCATCCTAAAAATGGGAGTGATTATGTCCCAAGATTACGATGAGCTGGTGGAATGGGCTAGCGGAGTCCCAGGGGAAGAGAAACCCCAGGCAAGAGCAAGGCTCGAAAGAATAGCAGCCTACAGTAACGGGAATGGAACAAAGCCTCAACTGATTTGCCACAATTGTGGCCGACAAGGGCACTTTGCGAGGGATTGCGGGACTCCATGGAAAAGGAACAAAGTTGGGAACAGTGGGAAACATTGCAGCCACTGTAATAAACACGGACATACAGAAGCAGTGTGTTGGAATAAGCATGGGAGACCCCCTGACCCGATCCATGTCCCCAGCTGAACCGGAGGGACCACAGAACCCCCGGGGTCAGCAAGATTGACGGTCTGCAGCCCCCGTTCACAAGGGTAGAAAGGAGGGAAGGATTTATGTGTCAGCACTAGTAGGGGGCAGGCAATGTGAGATGCTAGTGGACACAGGGGCATCCATATCCGTTACCGACCTACCCTTACCCACTACAAATAAAATGATTTATCTGACCGGGATCGGACGGAACAAAACACCCGCCTACCTGAGCGAGACCACGTTAGTAGAAATAAATAATCTGTATATACCAATGAGGTTCTATGTGTGCAAAAATAACGAGGGTACAATAATGGGGAATGATTTAATGAAAGAGTATGAGATCTTGATAGACTGTGGGAAGGCAGAATTAATCTGGCCAAGACAGGACGGTCGAAAAACTAGGATCGGGAAACTTACAATTCACCTCAAAACCATTGAGGTGGCCACAGTCACCACCAGAAATTGGGAATTAGAGACAGGAAGGTTCGGAGCCATCTGTGCTTCCGTCCCCGGAGTATGGGCTGAAACAAAGTTAGATACCGGTTTGACTAAAACGGACCCAATAAAGGTACCGGGACCAGAGCATAAGCCACACCGACAATACCCAATCAAACCAGAAGCAGAGAAAGCTGTAGTAGAGATTGTTAAAGGGTGAGTGGAAAGAGGGATCCTGAGAGAAACCACAAGCACCACTAACTCCCCAACATGGCCAGTGAGCAAACCTGACGGAAGCTATAGGCTCACGATAGATTACACCGGACTCAATAAAGTCACGTCCAAGCTGCACCCCATTGTAGCAAGCCCTTCGACAATCCTGAATGGACTGTCACAGGAACATAAAACATTCACAGTACTGGACACAGCTAACGGATTCTGGTCCCTACCATTGGACCCTGAATCCCAAGACAAATTTGCCTTTACAGTGGGGGACAGGCAGTATACTTGGACCCGTTTACCACAGGGATTCCACAACAGCCCCGCTATATTCCATCGAGTAATGAGTGACATCCTAAACGGGGTAGGACTGCCAGAGGGTAGCACGACCCTACAATATGTAGACGACATCCTAATAGCTTCAGAGTCCAAGTCAGGACATCAAGAAGCCTTTTTTTAGTGCTGAACGAATTAAAAGCCGCAGGGTTAAAGGTCAGCCCCAAAAAGGCGCAGATCGGGAAATCACAGGTCCTATACCGAGGGCACCTTATATCCCAAGGACTTAAAGAAATGCCGACGGACAGGAAAAAGGCAATACAACAGATGCCGCGACCCGTCAACATAAGAGGGGTTAGAAACGTGCTAGGATTATTCAACAACAGCCGGAGTTTCATCCCAGGGTTCTCGAAACTCGGAGAACCCATACAAAGACTCGTTAAAGGGGGAAAGCCAGCTTTAGATCCCGTAGAGTGGGAACCCGAGCAAGAAGAAGCTTACAATAAACTAAAAACAGAACTAATATCAGCCCCTGGACAAGGATTACCCGATCTGAACAAGGACTTCCATGTTCAATGTGGTAATGAGGGAGGGTTCTATTCCGCAGTGGTAACACAGGACCATGGCGACAGAAAGAGACCCATAGGGTATTATTCCACCGCGCAAGGGCCGGTAGTCACAGGACTGCCAAGGTGCATCACTGCCTTGGATTGTGCCACCTGGGCCGTAAAGGTTAGCGAGCCAGTAATCATGACAGGGAATATAATCCTTCACACCAAACACACCTTGGTGGAAATGCTGAACACGGGAAAACTAAAGTCAGTCTCAAACATGAGAAGGGCTAAATGGGAAGCTGTCCTCCTACCTCCCAGCAAGTCCGTAATAATAGTAAGGGACACAGGGAATAACCCAGCGGAAGGGATCTAAGACGAAGAAGAGCCACACAATTGTGGGGATGTGGATATGGGTGGAGAGGGCAGGATTAAGGATATGCCCCTGATAACAGCTGAGGAGACCCTTTTTGTGGATGGGTCACGCAAATATGTGGGAGGATCACCCCGAACAGGATGGGCAGCAGTGAATGATAAATTAGAAACAGTGAGGTCGGGTAGAATTGACGGAGGCTTATCCGCACAAGTGGTAGAACTGGTGGCACTCACACAGGCACTTGAGTTATCTGAGGGTAAAACGGTAAACATCGATTCAGATAGCCGCTATGCATTCGGAGTCATACATGATTACATGACAGCTTGGGGAAGGGGAGGGTTCATAACCACGGGGGGAACCCCTATCAAGCACCAGGAAAGAATTGAGGCATTATTGAGAGCGAGCGAGAGACCGAGAGAAGCCGCAGTAATGAAAATTAAAGCGCACCAGAAAGAACCCGGAAGAGATAACCCAGACTGGTTCAATTTCAACGGAAATCAAGCCGCAGATAGGGTGGCACAGTTAGCCCTAGAACAGGAAATAATTGACGAGTTGCCAATAGCAGCAATAGAACAGACAGTAGCCGAAGTAGACATTCGGGGCTTGCATGAGGTTACCCCAAAGGAAGAAAAAGAGAAATGGGAAGCTCAGGGAGCAGTCAAAGGGACCGATGACATTTGGAGACGGGAGGATAAGGTAATGGCACCAGAGTGCATCCAAAACACCCGATTGGAGCTACATCATGGACTCTCACATGTGGGTAGAGAGGCCATGATAACTAATATCGGGAAGGAGTGTTGGTGGAAGGGAATGGGAAGAGATATCGCCCGAGACTGTCACCGATGCGTGACGTGCGCGCAACACAACCCTGGTAGACCCATAACAATTAGAATGGGACACCAGCCGAGACCAAAGGGACCCTGGGAACATCTACAAATAGATTTCACAGGACCACTACCACAGTCCCACGGCAAAACTTACTGTCTGGTTATCGTAGGCCAGTTCACCAGGTGGGGAGAAGCGTTCCCTACTTCAAACTGTACTGCTACCACGGTGGCTAGGATATTGGCAGAGGAGGTAATCCCAAGATGGGGAGTACCCCTACAAATCGATTCGGACCAGGGAACGCACTTCACTGGAAAGGTGGTAAAAACAGTGTGCCAATTAATGGGGATAAAACAAAAATTTCACATCCCCGACCACCCACAGAGCTCTGGAATGGTGGAACGTATGAATAGAACACTAAAAAATGCACTCGCTAAAGCCATGCAGACATCAGGGAGAAGGTGCACAGAGGTATTGCCCACTATTTTAATGAAATTAAGAGCTACCACAAACCGGACAACCGGATTAACCGCTTATGAGATAATGACAGGACGGGCGATGCAATTACCCGAAAGCATCATAACAGGTGGGACCGATGTCGGTCCACTAAAAGATAAAATCAGGAGATACGTTCTGGACCTGAGCACCCAGCTAAAAGGGATGCGCAAATTGGAAAAAGACAATCAGGAAATAAGAGACGCGGAGAGAGAGCTTGAAATGTTCCCTGACGTCCCAACAGCGGGAAGTCGCGTCCTAGTGAAAACATTACCCGACAAACCAGGGTTTGCACCCAAGTGGAATGGGCCATGTGAAGTTATAATTCGTGGGGACGCCTGTGCCTGTGTAGACATAAGAGGGAAAGGTGTCTGGAAGCACTGGACGCAGCTGAAATTATACAAAGGGGAGAAGTAGCTAAATTGATGAACTAACAGAACTGCTTTCCTCAACACAGGCAAAGACTGCAAGCAAGAGCGGCTGGCGTGCGCGGGTTAATAGATAAAATAACTTGTAAAGATTGAATTATAGTGTTAAGTTTGATATATGATTGTTGCGGATATGTATGTAATCGCGTATGTAACTGTACTATTTTGCGTTGTTGCCACTGTAAATTTAACTGGATTGGAAGATAATTTGTTTTACAAAGCTCACATACATTTACACGGGAATCGAACTGTATGTTACCCCTTAACACAATCGGGAGAAGCCCTATTTGTAGCCACCCCTGGGTGGACCCCTCATGACTTATATACTGAAGATACATCAGAGACACCCTGTAAGGGACAAATTGGCAAATATAAAAGAGATACAAAGGGGAGATGTGTGGGACTTGTAAACCCCACAGATCCTGCATGCGGGGGGTCCCAACAGGTGGGAGGAAAAGCTTGTTCAGATACTGCAAGCTATCCGCTTTGTTTTACGGGGCAGGGATGGGGATGTGCCTATGCCTTAGTCCCTAAGAATGATTCTTGCATACAGACACAGTGTGTCCGTCAACATTGTCGGGTTAACAAGGGACAGATTTCTTGTGTTTGTGATGAATGGAAATGTTTAAATATAACCGCGGGAAGACAGCTTATTTGTGGGCAATGCAATGGAACTCACGTAAGCTCAGCCAAATGGACAGACCCCTTTGATACTTACCAGGTGGTGGAATCAAACGGGAAGCCAAGTAAACTGAACAATTGGCAGTACGAGCAAACTCATAATCGGGACACTAAGTGTTCCCGGGCTAAGAAGGGATCTCTGTCTGGGTCTGTGTCTCCCTCTGTGTCTGTGTCTCCCTCTGTGTCTGGGTCTTTGCCTCGCTCTGCGTCTGGGTTTGTGTCTCCCTCTGCGTCTGGGTCTCTGTCTCCCTCTGCGTCTGGGTCTCTGTCTCCCTCTGCGTCTGGGTCTCTGTCTCCCTCTGCGTCTGGGTCTGTGTCTCCCTCTGTGTCTGGGTCTCTGTCTCCCTCTGTGTCTGGGTCTCTGTCTCCCTCTGTGTCTCTGTCTCCCACTGTGTCTGGGTCTGTGTCTCCCTCTGTGTCTGGGTCTCTGTCTCCCTCTGTGTCTGGGTCTGTGTCTAGGTCTGTGTTTCCCTCTGTGTCTGGGTCTGTGTCTCCCTCTGTGTCTGGGTCTGTGTCTCCCTCTGTGTCTGTGTCTCCCTCTGTGTCTGGGTCTGTTTCTCCCTCTGTGTCTGGGTCTGTGTCTCGCTCTGTGTCTGTGTCTCCCTCTGTGTCTGGGTCTGTGTCTCCCTGTGTCTGGGTCTCCCTCTGTGACTGGGTCTGTGTCTGTGTCTCCCTCTGTGTCTGGGTCTGGGTCTGTGTCTAGGTCTGTGTCTCCCTCTGTGTCTGGGTCTCCCTCTGTGTCTCCCTCTGTGTCTGGGTCTATGTCTCCCTCTGTGTCTGGGTCTGTGTCTGGGTCTGTGTCTCGCTCTGTGTCTAGGTCTGTGTCTCCCTCTGTGTCTGGGTCTGTGTCTCCCTCTGGGTCTGGGTCTCTGTCTCCCTCTGTGTCTGGGTCTTTGTCTCCCTCTGTGTCTCGGCCCCAACGGACAACCGATTCAAACCTGCCGCCCTCTCCCCGCCCCCCACTCCCCGCCCCCCACACACCCCATTGGACCAGCGCCCCGTCAATCACCGCGCCCCCGCCAATCAGCACCCAGCCCCGCCTCCCCGCCCGCACCCCATTGGAGCAGCGCCCCGCCCATCAGCAGCCCCTGTCAGCGTCCGCGGCCAATGGGGCGTCGAGTGTTTCTGCCCCACCCGCCCCCGCCTTGCTCCGCTGGAGAGCCGCCCCCAGCTGCCGCCCCTCCCCCTGCGCCAATCCTCATCCGGCCTTGCTGTTCCCGCCCGCCCTCCCCCATCCTATTGGACCGCCCAGCCGTCAATCAGCCGTCCTCTCATCATTCACCAATCGGTATCGAGTTCAGTGTCCCGCCTCCACATCCTATTGGACCAGCTGACCGTCAATAACTTCCAAGGGGCTGGATTGTAACTGACAATGGGCTCCCAATGGACTGTATTGTTGTCAAAGGGACTGTCAGTTGTTGTATTATATGAGGTTATTGTTGTATTATTAAGGGTTGTTGTTGTATTATTAGGGGTTGTTGTTGTATTAGTTTGCTGCTTCTCACTCTCATCACCTCCAATAGGATGTGGGACTGGAGGCGGGACCTGGAAGCTGATTGGCCAGCTAACAAGCGGGCGCTCAGGGCTCGTCTACGATTGGGCGAATTGGCGCCAGGACTGGCTGATTGACAGGCGGCAGGTCCAATAGAATGTGAGGGGGCGGGGACAGAGATGCCGGGCGACGATTGGAGATGGGGGTGGGGATTGCTGAGTGACGTGTCCCTCGACCACTCAAATAGGGGGCGGGAACAGCAAGGCGGAACCGCGAATGGCGAAGGGGGTGGGCTGATTGACGGTCAGCTGGTCCAATAGCAGGTGGAGGCGGGACACTGAACTCGATACCGATTGGTGAATGATGAGGGGACGGCTGATTGACGGGCGGGCGGTCCAATAGGATGGGGGAGGGTGCGGGAACAGCAAAGCCGAATGACGATTGGCGCAGGGGGAGGGGCGGCAGCTGGGGGCGGAACCCCAGCGGAGCAAGGCGGGGGCGGGTGGGGCAGAAACACTCGACGCCCCATTGGCCGCGGACGCTGACAGGGGCTGTTGATGGGCGGGGCGCTGCTCCAATGGGGTGCGGGCGGGGAGGCGGGGCTGGGTGCTGATTGGCGGGGGCGCGGTGATTGACGGGACGCTGGTCCAATGGGGTGTGAGGGGGCGGGGAGAGGGCGGCAGATTTGAATCGGTTGTCCGTTGGGGCCGAGACACAGAGGGAGACACAGAGCGACACCCCCTCAGCACAGCCCCCCCCCCGACAGAGCGACACCCCCTCAGCACAGCCCCCCCCGACAGGACACCCCCTCAGCACAGCTCCCCCCCCCGACAGAGCGACACCCCCTCAGCACAGCCAACCCCCCCCGACAGAGCGACACCCCCTCAGCACAGCCCCCCCCCCGACAGAGCGACACCCCCTCAGCACAGCCCCCCCCCGACAGAGCGACACCCCCTCAGCACAGCCCCCCCCCCGACAGAGCGACACCCCCTCAGCACAGCCCCCCCCCCCCGACAGAGCGACACCCCCTCAGCACAGCCCCCCCCCGACAGAGCGACACCCCCTCAGCCCCCCCCGACAGAGCGACACCCCCTCAGCACAGCCCCCCCCCCGACAGAGCGACACCCCCTCAGCCCCCCCGACAGAGCGACACCTCCTCAGCCCCCCCCGACAGAGCGACACCCCCTCAGCCCCCCCCCCGACAGAGCGACACCCCCTCAGCACAGCCCCCCCCCCGACAGAGCGACACCCCCTCAGCCCCCCCCGACAGAGCGACACCCCCTCAGCACAGCCCCCCCCCCCCGACAGAGCGACACCCCCTCAGCACAGCCCCCCCCCGACAGAGCGACACCCCCTCAGCACAGCCCCCCCCCCGACAGAGCGACACCCCCTCAGCACAGCCAACCCCCCCCGACAGAGCGACACCCCCTCAGCACAGCCCCCCCCCGACAGAGCGACACCCCCTCAGCACAGCCCCCCCCCCGACAGAGCGACACCCCCTCAGCACAGCCCCCCCCGACAGAGCGACACCCCCTCAGCCCCCCCCCGACAGAGCGACACCCCCTCAGCACCCCCCGACAGAGCGACACCCCCTCAGCCCCCCCGACAGAGCGACACCCCCTCAGCACAGACCCCCCCCGGACAGAGCGACACCCCCTCAGCACAGCCCCCCCCCGACAGAGCGACACCCCCTCAGCACAGCTCCCCCCCCGACAGAGCGACACCCCCTCAGCCCCCCACCGACAGGGCGACACCCCCTCAGCCCCCCCCCCGACAGAGCGACACCCCCTCAGCCCCCCCCCGACAGAGCGACACCCCCTCAGCCCCCCCCGACAGAGCGACACCTCCTCAGCCCCGTCCGACAGAGCGACACCCCCTCAGCACAGCCCCCCCCCGACAGAGCGACACCCCCTCAGCACAGCCCCCCCCGCGACAGAGCGACACCCCCTCAGCCCCCCCGACAGAGCGACACCCCCTCAGCCCCCCCGCGACAGAGCGACACCCCCTCCGCACAGCCCCCCCGCGACAGAGCGACACCCCCTCAGCCCCCCCGACAGAGCGACACCCCCTCAGCACAGCCCCCCGTGACAGAGCGACACCCCCTCAGCACAGCCCCCCCCCCGACAGAGGGACACCCCCTCAGCCCCCCCCGACAGAGCGACACCCCCTCAGCACAGCGCCCCCCCCGACAGAGCGACACCCCCTCAGCCCCCACCGACAGAGCGACACCCCCTCAGCCCCCCCCGACAGAGCGACACCCCCTCAGCACAGCCCCCCCGACAGAGCGACACCCCCTCAGCCCCCCCGACAGAGCGACACCCCCTCAGCACAGCACCCCCCCGACAGAGCGACACCCCCTCAGCACAGCCACCCCCCCGACAGAGCGACACCCCCTCAGCCCCCCCCGACAGAGCGACACCTCCTCAGCCCCGTCCGACAGAGCGACACCCCCTCAGCACAGCCCCCCCGACAGAGCGACACACCCTCAGCACAGCCCCCCCGACAGAGCGACACCCCCTCAGCACAGTCCCCCCCCGACAGAGCGACGCCCCCTCAGCCCCCCCCGACAGAGCGACACCCCCTCAGCACAGCCCCCCCCCGACAGAGCGACACCCCCTCAGCACAGCCCCCCCCCGACAGAGTGACACCCCCTCAGAACAGCCCCCCGACAGAGCGACACCCCCTCAGCACAGCCCCCCCCCCGACAGAGCGACACCCCCTCAGCACAGCACCCCCCCGACTGAGCGACACCTCCTCAGCACAGCCCTCCCCCCCGACAGAGCGACACCCCCTCAGCACAGCCCCCCCCCGACAGAGCGACACCCCCTCAGCACAGCCCCCCCGCGACAGAGCGACACCCCCTCAGCACAGCCCCCCCGACAGAGCCAAACCCCCTCAGCACAGCCCCCCCGACAGAGCGACACCCCCTCAGCACAGCCCCCCCGCGACAGAGCGACACCCCCTCAGCACAGCCCCCCCCCGACAGAGCGACACCCCCTCAGCACAGCCCCCCGACAGAGCGACACCCCCTCAGCACAGCCCCCTCCCCCGCAACAGAGGGACATCCCCTCAGAACAGCCCCCCCCCGACAGAGCGACACTCCCTCAGCCCCCCCCCCCGACAGAGCGACACCCCCTCAGCACAGCCCCCCCCCGACAGAGTGACACCCCCTCAGCACAGCCCCCCCCCGACAGAGCGACTCCCCCTCAGCCCCCCCCGACAGAGCGACACCTCCTAAGCCCCGTCCGACAGAGCGACACCCCCTCAGCACAGAGCCCCCCCCCGACAGAGCGACACACCCTCAGCACAGCCCCCCCCCGACAGAGCGACACCCCCTCAGCACAGCCCCCCCCCGACAGAGCGACACCCCTTCAGCACAGCCCCCCGACAGAGCGACACCCCCTCAGCACAGCCCCCCCCCCGACAGAGCGACGCCCCCTCAGCACAGCCCCCCGACAGAGCGACACCCCCTCAGCACAGCCCCCCCCCCGACAGAGCGACACCCCCTCAGCACAGCCCCCCCCCGACAGAGCGACACCCCCTCAGCACAGCCCCCCCCCGACAGAGCGACACCCCCTCAGCACAGCCCCCCCCCCCCGACAGAGCGACACCCCCTCAGCACAGCCCCCCCCCCGACAGAGCGACACCTCCTCAGCACAGCCCTCCACCCCGACAGAGCGACTCCCCCTCAGCACAGCCCCCCCCCGACAGAGCGACACCCCCTCAGCACAGCCCCCCCCGACAGAGCGACACCCCTTCAGCCCCCCCCGACAGAGCGACACCCCCTCAGCACAGCTCCCCCAACAGAGCGAAACCCCCTCAGCACAGCCCCCCCCCCCGACAGAGCGACACCCCCTCAGCACAGCTCCCCCCCCCGACAGAGCGACACCCCCTCAGCCCCCCACCGACAGGGCGACACCCCCTCAGCCCCCCCCGACAGAGCGACACCCCCTCAGCCCCCCCCCGACAGAGCGACACCCCCTCAGCCCCTCCCCGACAGAGCGACACCCCCTCAGCACAGCCCCCCCCCGACAGAGCGACACCCCCTCAGCACAGCTCCCCCCCCCGACAGAGCGACACCCCCTCAGCCCCCCACCGACAGGGCGACACCCCCTCAGCCCCCCCCGACAGAGCGACACCCCCTCAGCCCCCCCCCGACAGAGCGACACCCCCTCAGCCCCTCCCCGACAGAGCGACACCCCCTCAGCACAGCCCCCCCCCGACAGAGCGACACCCCCTCAGCACAGCCCCTCCCGACAGAGCGACACCCCCTCAGCACAGCCCCCCCCGACAGAGCGACACCCCCTCAGCACAGCCCCTCCCGACAGAGCGACACCCCCTCAGCACAGCCAACCCCCCACGACAGAGCGACACCCCCTCAGCCCCCCCCGACAGAGCGACACCCCCTCAGCCCCCCCGCGACAGAGCGACACCCCCTCCGCACAGCCCCCCCGCGACAGAGCGACACCCCCTCAGCCCCCCCCGACAGAGCGACACCCCCTCAGCACAGCCCCCCCCGACAGAGCGACACCCCCTCAGCACAGCCCCCCCCGACAGAGCGACACCCCCTCAGCACAGCCAACCCCCCACGACAGAGCGACACCCCCTCAGCCCCCCCCGACAGAGCGACACCCCCTCAGCCCCCCCGCGACAGAGCGACACCCCCTCCGCACAGCCCCCCCGCGACAGAGCGACACCCCCTCAGCCCCCCCCGACAGAGCGACACCCCCTCAGCACAGCCCCCCGCGACAGAGCGACACCCCCTCAGCACAGCCCCCCCCCGACAGAGCGACACCCCCTCAGCCCCCCCCGACAGAGCGACACGCCCTCAGCACAGCCCCCCCCCGACAGAGCGACACCCCCTCAGCACAGCCCCCCCCCGACAGAGCGACACCCCCTCAGCCCCCCCCCCCGACATAGCGACACCCCCTCAGCACAGCCCCCCCGACAGAGTGACACCCCCTCAGCACAGCCCCCCCCACAGAGCGACACCCCCTCAGCACAGCCCCCCCCCCGACAGAGCGACACCCCCTCAGCACAGCCCCCCCCCGACAGAGCGACACCCCCTCAGCACAGCCCCCCCCCCCGACAGAGCGACACCCCCTCAGCACAGCCCCCCCGCGACAGAGCGACACCCCCTCAGCACAGCCCCCCCCCCGACAGAGCGACACCCCCTCAGCACAGCCCCCCACGACAGAGCGACACCCCCTCAGCACAGCCCCCCCCGACAGAGCGACGCCCCCTCAGCACAGCCCCCCGACAGAGCGACACCCCCTCAGCACAGCCCCCCCCCCCACAGAGCGACACCCCCTCAGCACAGCCCCCCCCGACAGAGCGACACCCCCTCAGCACAGCCCCCCCCCGACAGAGCGACACCCCCTCAGCACAGCCCCCCCCCCCCGACAGAGCGACACCCCCTCAGCACAGCCCCCCCCCCGACAGAGCGACACCTCCTCAGCACAGCCCTCCACCCCGACAGAGCGACTCCCCCTCAGCACAGCCCCCCCCCCGACAGAGCGACACCCCCTCAGCACAGCCCCCCCCGACAGAGCGACACCCCTTCAGCCCCCCCCGACAGAGCGACACCCCCTCAGCACAGCTCCCCCAAAAGAGCGAAACCCCCTCAGCACAGCCCCCCCCCCCCCGACAGAGCGACACCCCCTCAGCACAGCTCCCCCCCCCGACAGAGCGACACCCCCTCAGCCCCCCACCGACAGGGCGACACCCCCTCAGCCCCCCCCGACAGAGCGACACCCCCTCAGCCCCCCCCCCGACAGAGCGACACCCCCTCAGCCCCTCCCCGACAGAGCGACACCCCCTCAGCACAGCCCCCCCCCGACAGAGCGACACCCCCTCAGCACAGCCCCTCCCGACAGAGCGACACCCCCTCAGCACAGCCCCCCCCCGACAGAGCGACACCCCCTCAGCACAGCCCCTCCCGACAGAGCGACACCCCCTCAGCACAGCCCCCCCCCGACAGAGCGACACCCCCTCAGCACAGCCCCCCCCGACAGAGCGACACCCCCTCAGCACAGCCAACCCCCCACGACAGAGCGACACCCCCTCAGCCCCCCCCGACAGAGCGACACCCCCTCAGCCCCCCCGCGACAGAGCGACACCCCCTCCGCACAGCCCCCCCGCGACAGAGCGACACCCCCTCAGCACAGCCCCCCCCCCGACAGAGCGACACCCCCTCAGCACAGCCCCCCCCCCACAGAGCGACACCCCCTCAGCCCCCCCGACAGAGCGACACCTCCTCAGCACAGCCCCCCCCCCCCCGACAGAGCGACACCTCCTGTTGTGGGAAGAATCCACTCGTTGTCGGATCTCAAGGTTCCAGAAACACAGTTTATTGAACGGAGCTCCGTGGAGACACGGCTCGAGTCGGGAGCAAACCTTCTGTCGGGACAGTGACGGGAACGGTCCATCTTTATACTTTTTACACAATAGATGGACCGGAGATTTGAACATTATCACATCGTTATAGGCAGATACAAACAGATACAGACATTTAACATCGTATTGTTCTTATGAATGGGTACATTTCCTATGTCTGTGGCTATCAATGGTTGGTTTCGGCTCATACAGGAGCTAATCGGGTTTCCTGCATTCACATTTTCCCGCTCTTTCTCTGACTAATCTACTCCCTTTGTCTCGGGTTTTTTCCCTTATCTAAAAGATGTCTCGATCCTTGGCTTGGCTTCCTGAGGTGTTTGTTAACTTTAAATCACTGTCTGTGATTCTAAATGTCTTGTCTGTTGGGTTTGATTTCAAGTGATCTTTGTCTCAGTGGAAGCCTGTGTCTGTTTTATGGTTCCTTTCCCAGTTAACTCTTTATGTGCCAGGCAGTTATTTTAAAGTGTGCTTTCCTTCCGTTTTTCCCCTTTACAATAGGAAACTGGCCCTGTTCCGGACTTGAATGTGCCTCATAACCACGCGGATCCATTGCCATGATTCTTTACTAATAACCTATCAACTGCCTTTCAGTGCCTCTCCCGGTTGGTGGGAACGGCACTGGGTGTCAACCCCCGCCCTGGGAAGATCAGACTTCACCTTGGGCGGAGTGATCTTCTCATGAGCAACTCTGCTGGGGCTATTCCAGTTGTTGAAGAGGGGACGGTGGGGGAGGGGTTCTGGGGTGCGGGGATGGGGAGGGGGTGTCGTCCTGAAATTGAAGATGAATCCGGATAGTTTGGTTTCCAAGGAGGCTGCGGGATGGTTTTTTGAACCTGCTTTTACTGTTTGGGCCGCTCTTTCTGCCAGGCCGTTGGATGATGGGTAATATGGCACTGGCCGAACGTGTCAAATTCTGTTCATCTTCATGCAATGCACAAATTCCTGGCTGATGAAGGTTGGTCCATTTTCAGAAACCAACACCTGCGCGATCCCAGGTGTCAAGAAAGAGGCGTGAAGTTTCTCCACTCTTGTCCTTGTGTTTGATTAACTCACCCTGTGTACGGCATCCATTTTGAATCAGCATCTACAATTATCAGGAACATCGACCCCATGAACGGTCCGGCACTGTCCATGTGCAGCCACGTCTACGGCCGTCCCAGCCATTCCCAAGCGTGAAGAGTAGTGACTGCTGATAGTTCTGCCCTTGTTGATATTGCCAACACTGACCCACGGGCAAGTCTCTGTGTCCATACCTGGCCATGATGTGGAGGTACCTGTCCACCAGACATGGCAAATTGGAGCATCTTCAGTTTGTTACTCCTGCGTGGCCATGGTAAAGTTCAGCCAGGATGGGATGGTGAACCTGGCTCATGATGACACTCTTGAACCCCAGAGGCGTGTGTCATCTTCCACAGTCAGCTGCTCTCTGCCACTCCAATATGGGTACAATTCAGGCTGTAACGGTCTTTTGGATTCCCCCATCAGCACCAGCTGCTTCAGTTTATTCAGCACTGGGTAATTTTGCCTCCACAGCCGAGTATTATTGGTAGCCACTGGGAGAGTATTGAAAAAATTCACGATTACTGTCTCTTCCATTGGGGATACGACAAGTGTCTGTTAATCGTACACAACTCAAGTCATCTGCCTTCGCGACTCGGCCACCTAGTTGCCCATGTTCAGAGGGCAATTAAGTGTCAGCCACATTGCTGTGGCCCTGGAGTCACCTTTAAGCCTGACTGCGCAAGGGCGAAAGATTTCCTTCCCTGAGACATTGGTGAACCAGATGGGTTTTTCCGAAAATCGACAATGTTTTTATGGTCACCAGCTGATTCTGAATTCCAGATATATTTATTCAAATTCCACCATCTGCCGTGACGGGATTGGAACCCGGGTGCCCAGGACATTAGCTGAGTTTCTGTATTAATAATCGAGTGATAAACCCAACAGTCCATCACATCCACACC